>NW_026705610.1:0-300000 GCF_029867415.1 Vicia villosa | reverse complement strand
TATGGAGTATATGAATCGCATATTCCATGATCAGTTGGATAAGTTTGTTGTGGTCTTCTTAGATGACATCTTGATTTATTCTAAGTCCCCGGAGGAGCATGAAGAGCATTTGCGTGTTGTGTTACAAGTTTTGAAGGAGAAGCAGCTGTATGCTAAGTTATCCAAGTGCGAGTTCTGGTTGTCAAAAGTGAGTTTTCTTGGTCATGTGATTTTAGGTAACGGGATTGCAGTGGATCCATCCAAGGTAGATGTAGTGCTACAATGGGAGGTTCCGAGATCGGTTACTAAGATCAGAAGCTTCTTAGGTTTAGCGGGTTATTACCGAAGATTTATAGAAGGCTTTTCGAAGTTAGAACTTCCGTTAACTCATCTTACTTGCAAGGGTAAGGCGTTTATTTGGGACATAGTTTGTGAAAGGAATTTTGAAGAGTTGAAGAGAAGGTTGACTTCAGCTCCGGTTTTGATTTTACCTGATCCTAATGAACCGTTTGTGGTGTATTGTGATGCATCGCATATGGGGTTAGGTGGTGTGTTGATGCAGGAAGGTAAGGTGGTAGCTTACGCTTCGAGGCAGTTAAGGATTCATGAGAAGAATTATCCCACTCATGATTTGGAGTTAGCTGCGGTTGTTTTTGTATTAAAGATATGGAGGCATTATCTCTACGGTGCAAGGTTCGAGGTCTTTAGTGATCATAAGAGTTTGAAATACTTATTTGATTAGAAAGAATTGAACATGAGACAATGTAGGTGGTTGGAATTCCTGTAGGACTTTGACTTTAGCTTGAATTACCATCCTGGTAAAGCTAATGTGGTTGCCGATGCTTTGAGTCAAAAATCTTTGCATATTTCCGCGATGATGGCGGAGGAGTGGAAACTTTTGGAGCAGTTTCGCGATCTTAGTTTGGTATGTCAATTGACATCGGATAGTGTGAAGTTGGGTATGTTGAAAGTGACGAATTATTTTCTGTCGACCGTTAGCGAGAGACAGAGGATGGATGTGAAACTTGTTGATTTGTTTATGGTGGCAAATCAAAGTGTTAATGGCGACTTCAGAGTGGATGGTCAGGGTGTTTTGAGATTCCGTGGTCTGATTTGTGTACCTGATGATTCCGAGCTGAAGAAGATGATTTTAGAGGAAGGTCACAGGAGCAGTTTGAGTATTCATCCGGGAGCCAATAAGATGTATCAGGATTTGAAGAAGATCTTTTGGTGGTCTGGTTTGAAAAGAGATGTGGCTCAGTTTGTGTATACGTGTTTGGTATGTAAGAAGTCGAAAGTGGAACATCAGCGTCCTGCAGGGTTGTTGCAGCCGTTGGATATTCCAGAGTGGAAATGGGATAGTATTTCTATGGACTTTGTGACGAGTTTACCGAATACTGTGAGAGCTTTTGATGCCGTTTGGGTGATTGTTGATAGGTTGACAAAGTCTGCTCACTTTATTCCTATTAACATCACTTTTCCAATTGCAAAGTTAGCCGAGATTTATATCAAGGTGATTGTGAAACTACATGGTATACCGTTGAGTATTGTGTCGGATAGAGATCCGAGGTTCACATCAGATTTTTGGAAAGGTTTACAAGAGGCTCTAGGTTCTAAGTTGAGGTTGAGTTGGGTTATCATCCTTAGACAGACGGTCAGACCGAAAGGACTATTCAATCGTTAGAAGACTTGTTGAGAGCGTGTGTTCTTGAGAAGGGAGGTTCGTGGGATACTTATCTTCCGTTGATAGAATTCACTTACAACAACAGTTTTCATTCTAGTATCGGAATGACACCTTTTGAAGCGCTGTATGGTCGTAAGTGTAGAACTCCGTTATGTTGGTTTGAATCAGGCAAGAGTGTGGTACTCGGACCTGAGATGGTAAGAGAGACTACGAAGAAGGTGAAATTTATTCGTGAGAAGATGAGAAGTTCACAAAGTAGGCAAAAGAGTTATCATGACAAGCGAAGGAAAGATTTGGAATTCCAAGCTGGTGATCATGTATTCTTAAGAGTTACGCCTATGACGGGTGTTGGACGAGCTTTGAAATCGAGGAAGCTTACTCTGTGTTTTATTGGTCCTTATCAGATATCAGAGCGAGTGGGCAAAGTTGCGTATTTGGTGGTGTTACCGCCAAGTCTTGCTAATTTGCACGATGTATTCCATGTGTCTTAGTTGAGGAGATACATTGCGGATCCATCCCATGTGATTCAGATGGACGATGTGCAAGTGCGTGAGAACCTGACAGTTGAGACGATGCCAGTGCGTATTGAGGATCGCGAGATTAAGACTCTAAGAGGCAAAGAGATCGCCTTGGTGAAGGTCGTGTGGACAAGTGCGGCAGGTGAGAGTTTGACCCGAGAGTTGGAGAGTAAGATGCGAGACTCCTACCCTGAGTTGTTTGTAGCAGGTAATTTTTATTTTCGAGGATGAAAATCTTTTAAGTGGGGGAAGGTTGTAATGCCCGTAAATGTGTTTTTTTGTTTAATTGTGATGTTTGATGTATTTTCCTAAATTTTACCGTTTTTGAGTCGTGTCAGTCGGTAATGTTAGATTATTATTTAATCGATGATTTTCACGTTTTCGGTAGTAAAAATATTTATGACGTGTTATTTTGCGTTTTGGGGTTTTTTGGAGGAACTAAGTTTAGACCGTAAAATAGATATTTTAGTTAGATATTTTATGAGTGAATAGGAAGTAGGGGGAGATAGAAGTGAGGTAGAAATAAGAAATAGAAGAAAGAAAAACCAGAAAAAGAAAGAAAAGAGAGAAAACTTGTGAAGAGAAGAGAAAGAAGAGAAAAACAAAGAGAAGAAGAGAGTTGTAGAAAATCCAAACCAAGCTAGAATCAAGATTAACCAAGGTAAGGGGGTGAATCTAATTTATCTTGGATGTATGATTTTTATAGTTTTGTTTTGTTTTTGTTCTTGTTCATTTCTATGCTTGACCAACAATGGTGGATTGGGTGTTTTGTGAGTTTTGAAGTTATAAACATGATTTTGTGGTGTGTATGTGTAGTATGATGATAGATATCTTCATTGATCATGTTTGTTTTTCATTTCTCCATGTTCTCTTGCTCATGAAAGAATTATTAGGTTATTGACATTTATTGAATAAACCATGGATCATTGATTGTTAGGATGAATATATGGCATGTATGGATTGTGTAGAAGGTGTAGGGAAGCTTATTTGAGGTTTGGAGATGTTTGGGTTGGGTTTAGCAGGTCTGTTGCAGAACTGATTTTTCTAGGTTTGTGCAGGTCCGCTAAGCGGAGGTTCTTTTGCAGAACATTTTCTATGAGGGTCCGCTAAGCGGATCTTCTGCATTTTTGACTAATAATTTTCTGTCTGGGTCCGCTAAGCGGAGCGCAAGCGGACAGGGTAAGATGTAGTTTTTCCAAACTTCATTTTGTTGTATCTTTTGAACCGTAGGTCGTTTCTACGTGTCGTTTGAAGTGTTATGGAAATTACTGAGTATGTATTATGATAAAGGAGTGTGTGTTGGTGGTTGTATGAGTTTTCATAAATATATTTTGTGATATAATATTTACTGATCAGGTGTGTTTTGACGGTAAAGGTGTGCTGTGTGCTTTTGAAAGCCTGAATGGTATTCATGATGTATCCGTGGGGATTAATATAACCGGTGTGATGTGGATGTGTGACCGAGTTATATTATTGTTGTCGTTGTTATGTAATCGAGTCATTTGTGAGCACAGCATAACATTTCAATACGTTAATGGCGGAATGTTGTTAACAAGTGGCCAGTGTGGCATTGGTTACCAGTAGGAGCTTGATGCTCGGTAACGGTACATTAGCCTGAGTGGCAAGAGATCATCAATGGGGGCTAAATGCTCGATGATGGTTTGTCGTAGCTTACTGCTCGACAACGATGTACTTTCCTGAGTGGAATGAAGTCCCAACATAATGCTCGCGCGGGTGTAATTGTCATAATGACAAGGAGGAGTGTACTCCGGATTTTGGTACCACATGCATATGCATAGTCGAGTCTCATTCATCACCATATGTCTTTACCATTATGTTCTCACTCATTTATCGCATTGTTCATACATTGATAGTGGTTGATTTAGTGGATTACCTTGTTCTATGATTCTTGATGACACTTGTTGGCATTACTATATATATCATGCTTTCTCATTATAAATTATATTCTCACCCTTATGCTTTAATGTTACCTACTCGTGGGTAATATACAGGTGATCCGCAAGTGTAGGCGCTCTTTTAGTAGTCGTCCGTTTTGGTGTCGTCCGCTCGTGATACGTATCACCTAGGGGGGATTTGAACACTTATTTTGTAGATGATGCTTATAGGATCCTTTTGATATATATTTGATCCTTTGGATGTATTCATATTATGTGTCTTGAATACCTTATCATACTTTGTATTTTGGAGGAAATACTGTGGATATTTTGTTACCGACATATATTAATACTGTCAAGTGTTTATGAGAATCTTTCCTCTTTGAATTATTTGTGGTACGCATCTTTTGCGAGAATGTTATTTTTGGTAATGTGGTTCCTTAAGTGTAATACCCTAATTGTTTATGTGAATTTAATTTTTATACTCTGATATTTGTACCTAACAACTTGGGTAGAATTGGGGTGTTACAACAGCAAGAAGCAAGCTACAATTGCCCTCTCTACAACAGAAGCAGAATATGTTGCTGCTGCTGGATGTAGTACACAGATGCTCTGGATGAAGAGTCAGCTAGAAGATTATCAGATATATGAGAGTAACATTCCTATCTTCTGTGATAATACTTCTGGTATATGTTTATCTAAGAATCCAATCTTACATTCCAAAGCTAAACATATTGAGATTAAACATCATTTCATTAGGGACTATGTTCGGAAGGGTGTTCTATCTTAAAACTTTGTTGATACAGACCATCAATTGGCTGATATCTTTACAAAACCTCTTGCTGAAGATAGGTTTAAGTTCATTCTGAAGAATATCAGTATGGATTTATGCCCAGAATGAAAGGGTGAGAAGTTATGACATATGGATTAGATTTGAAATGATCAGTTTTATTTTCTTATAATAAGTTCTGATTGTTGATCAGTTAGATATTCTGATTCTGTTATTGCTAATGTTTCATATGTCTAAGTTGATTCAGAATCTTTTTTAAAGCAAAACAGCTGTCACCAGCTATTCCAGAAGATGAACACATGTTCACTCTAATTGGACAAGCATGCGTGCAGTTGATGAGACGCCGCCCTACGTAACTGTGCAAATCATTTCAAATATCACGTTTTACCCTAACGTCACTCAACATTAAATGCATTTGATTTTCTGCATTTCGTAACTGTTCTTTCTCAAAATTGATTTGCATTTAGTTTTCAAATCCGTGTCTATTCAAACAGCCCTCATCATATCATTTTCTCTTTTCACGCATTCATTCTCTCTCTTGTGTATGCATTTCTGCAACCTCTTTGCTCTTTTCCAAAACCCTAAAAAGAAACCCAGTAATCTCAGTAAAGTGTCAATGGCTGCTTCTTCATCAAATGCTGGTTCTTTGTCTCAACAACAACAACAAGAACAAGAACTCATTCCTAAGATCACTTGCTCGATTCCTCGGGATCAGTTGGAAGTTATATGTGAACTGATGGTGGATGTTGATAATCTGGAACAACATCAAATTCATATCAAAGATAACTTGGTTTTTTAAGGATGGTCGTCTCTGTTCCTTGAATTCTGTGGACTATTTTATCCAGACCTAGTGAAGGAGTTCTGGGTTCATGCTTTTGTTATCCCTAAAGCCATTGTTTCGTTTGTTCATGGAAGATTCTTTCCCATCACTGAAAACACATTGAGAATGTTGTTTGATTTGATGAATGCTGAAGGTGAGACTGAAGCAACTCCAAGAACAGATTGGGATTCAGTCTACTCTGAAATCTTTACTGATGGAAAGAAATCAACAGAAGTAAAGAATCTAAAGGTCATTTACAAGATATGGACCAAGATCCTTCTAGGCTGTTTCTATCACCGGAAGTCAACTAGTTCTTCTAACTTCATCAACAGCAACCAACAATACATCCTGTATTGTCTTGGTACTAAAAGAAGGTGGATGTCCCTTAAATCATTTTCAATCACATGTGGCATGCTGTAAAGGATTCAAGATATGAGAACAGATTGAAGAAGAAGAGAACCGTTATTCCTTTTGCGAGGATTATAACCAATCTTCTAGTTCAAACCAAGATGGTTGAAGAACTGGAAACTGCTGGAGTTATCAAGGATCCTTACACAATCATTGGGAGTACCTTGAATGCTCTTACTTTGAGGAAAATGGGCCTAATTCAAGCTGTTGGTAATGCTCCTCAGGCTATTCCAGGAGTTAGAAACAGAAGAGGTCCAATTCTTGCTGAGTTTGAGATGTTCTTCTTAAGTGAACGACCAGAAGTTAACGTTCATTACCTTAATATTCTCAAACAAGATGGTTCTGTTGATGCTCCTATTGGGGTGAGTAAGCAGAAGCTTCCGACTACCAAGGATGGAGTAGAAGAAGTATTTCCAGAAGCTGATTCCCATAAATAAAGAAGAACAAAGCGAAAGCTAGATCTTCCTTCTATCAGTGAGGAGAAGAGAATTGAAGAGAAAGCTGTTGAAGAAAAGGTTGTTGAAGAGAGGAAATAAGATGCAGTTGAAAAGGAGAATAAGAAGAAAGAAGATGTTGTTGAAAAGAAAAGAAAGAAGAAGGATGATTAGAAGGATGTAGAGAAGAATAAAAAGAAGAAAGATAAGAAGAAGAAAAAGAAAGAAGAAAAGAAGGCTGTTGAAGGAGAACAGAAGAAGGATGAAGAAGAAAATAAAGAAGAAGCAAAGAAGAAGGAAATTTCTGAAGTAAAGAAGGTTGCGATTCAGAAGAAGAGGAAGATAATTGGAGCTGATTCTGAGAGGCCTCACAAGAAGAAATCTTCAGGTGTGCTTATTTATGAACCTGGTTTTGTACCTTTTTTAAGTTCTAAAACTGTACCAACAGAAGTTCCTCCCCTCTCTAACCCGGAAATTCAACCACACAAAGCCCTAGCCAAATCACCTCCAACCACCAAAGTTCTTACCCCTCCTTCTTCACCCAAGACTCAAGGCACTTTGCCTGATCTTGCTTCTGACCCTATCCTAGATATCTTACCCCTTCAAACCCTCTTTCCTCCTCACACAAATATCTCCACCTCTCAACCTCCTGCTCATTAAAACTATGAACCTGTTACCTCCCCTGTTCCCAACAATGCCAATGCATCAGAATCTCCTAATTATGATTCTTTACAAGAATTATTCCGTGCCTGCAACTTTACCCCTAAACCTCGTCCTGACCCTGCCTTTGTTAACGTGGAATCTGAGGATGAAGCAGAATCATTGCTTTCTCTTGAAAGAGAACATGAACCCTACTTCATTCTGAACCAAGATTCTTCTTCCACCCAATTCAAAACCCCTAAACCTGAACTATCTGTTGGTGTAAGTTTTGAATTTTTGAAGCAAAAGGTACAGACAAGACTAGAAGCTTTGAAGATTGCACATAATGCCAGAACGGATTATGTTGCTATAAGATGTCTCTGGAGAGCTTTCAGAAGGGAGGTCAATTATGACTTTATGAAGCTTCAGAAGAAATGTGAAGCAGAAGCTCCTGGCCCTTGTAGATTCCTAAGGGATTTTGAAGACAACTATTTCTTTCCCATCAGGAGCTGGAAATCTCTTGAAGAGAAGGAATTTTCTGATGAGCTTGAAGAAGTTTATCCTCTTGCTATGGTTGTGTGGAAGCCTACCTATCATGTTCTGACTGGCGACTTTCAGTTCATATTCAACTAGTTAAGGGAGAATCCCTCTGCTAAAGCACCAAGTATGGTATATCCAGAAGTTGAATACCCATCAAAACCCGCTGCTCCTACACCTCCTCAGAATTTGGCTGAAATTCTTCTGGCTCTAGAGAATCCAGAAGCTGAAATCCCTTCTCCTGTGTTTGCTGAAGTTGCTTCTGAATCAGAAGCTGATGCTGGGAATCAAGATGCTGAAACTCAAGATGCGGAGAATCATCCTGCTATGCAATCTCCTGCTAAGGAAAATCAAGCTGATGTTCTCATGGTTGATGCTGCGGCTGAGAATCCTCTTTTGGACAATAGCTGTGAAGCTTCTTCTGCTGGACCTTCTGTGCTGATAAACACCATGAAGGCTCTTCAACAGAATCAAGATGATCTTGCTTCTCATTTGGAAAAGCATGAGGATACTCACAATGAGTTCAGATCTTTCATGAAGACACAGACAGAAAGCACTTCTGAGATTAAAAACCTTCTGGCCCTCTTAGCTTCTAAGCTAGGCTAGTCGTAGTCTATCTTGGTCTTAGATGTTTTCTTGTTTTATGCATCTGTTTCTTGCATCTGCTTCTATCCCTCTTGTACTTCTGATATATTTTGTTCATTAATAAAACCATTATCCTCTTCACTTTACGTGTCTTTTATCATCTGAATCTTTTAATGCTTTTTGATGTTATGACAAAAAGGGGGAGAAATATGATAATTGATTTGGTTTATTATATCAGTTGCTGGGATTAAGTCTCAACATTTCCTAACATTATTTGCAAGTTCTATGTCTTTGATATTTTTGCAGGATTGAAGATATTATGAAAAAGCTCAACATGAGAAACAAATACATGAGGAAAAGCAATTCTATAAAGAAGCATGTTCTTGGAAAATTGAAGCAAGCTTAATGTTGTGAAGCTTCAAGGTCAGAAGCAAGAAGAATGTTCTGATATTCTCTTTGTAGAATATGCTCTAATACATTTTCTTCTCTTAAATGCTCTGATACATGCTATTTATTAAGAATGCTCTGATACATTCATGTTCTGATATTTTTGTCTAGTATGTTCTGAAACATTTCAGGATGTAAAGATGCTCTGATGATGCTTTGATACATTCAAGAATGTTCTGATTCAATCAAGCATGCTATGACAACAAAGAAGAAATTCAAAGCTCTGAAGCTATCCTATGGAAGCAAGAAGCAGAAGCTCTTAATATTTTGAAGTTCTAGGCGAAGTGAAAGTCTCTGCTGAAATGAAAAATACTCAGGGAAGTCTTTTATTTATAAATTCTTCTAGTATTTATTTCAGGGGGAGATTGTTAATCTCAGGGGGAGACATATTCACACACTCTGATTATATGCTTATGCTATATATGTGTAATTGTCTTTTGTCATCTGATATTCTGATTGCAAATTCATATCAATTATATATGTTTTTGTCATCATCAAAAAGGGGGAGATTGTTAGAACAAGATTTGTTCTGATCAATATTCTTGTTTTGATGATAACAATGTATATGAATTTTGTATAAGACAATGTGGTACTCTAATCCTTTGCATTTTCCATTTCAGGAAATATATAAAGAGTATGCACAATTTAGCGCTAAGAAGCACTGACTTAGAAGGTTTAGGATTGCAACATCAGAACATGCTCTCGCAAGACATCAGAAGATGGTCAAGCAGAATCAGAACATGGTCTATGAATCATCAGAAGAACATGAGATCAGAAGCAGAAGCACTGAAGTTCTTATGGTATCACGCTCAAACACTTCAAAGTCTGATGACAAGAAGATGCTCTGCACCAAGCTGAATGACTCTGATTATTCAAACGTTGTATTCACAAATCTGAGATCAGAAGCTAGTACTAGATGACAGGCTATTAAGTCTAATCTCTGACTGACAAAAGGAACGTTAGAAGCTATAAAAGGCAAAGTCAGTAAAAGCAGGAAAAGCATGGCTCGAGGTAGTTGACAAAATAGTGAAAACATTAAATGCAAAGCTGTACTATTCACGCAATGCATTAAATGCAATTCAATGGTCATCTTCTCAAGATGAGGTGTGTAGTGACTATAAGAATTGAATATGAGGAAAACAAGGTGAGTGAAATTTCAAAGGATTATGATTTTGGGTTGAATTACCATCCTGGAAAAGCGAATGTTGTAACCGATGCATTGAGTAGGAAATCATTGCATATGTCTATGTCAATGATTCGGGAATTAAAGGTGTTGGAACAATTTAGAGACTTGAGTTTGGTTTGTGAGACGAAGCCTTCGTATGTTAAGTTTGGTATGTTGAAGCTTACTTGTGGTATTCTTGACGAGGTTAGAGAGGGTCAAAAATTGGATTTAGAATTAGTTGACAAGATGACATTGATGAAGCAAGGAAAAAGGTAATAACTTTCGGATTAATGAGAATAGTGTCATGAGGAGTCATGATCGAGTTTGTATTCCTGATGTTTCAGATTTGAGAAAGAGGATTTTGGATGAAGGGCATCGTAATGGTTTGAGTATACATCATGATGCTACTAAAATGTATCAAGATTTGAGGAAAATGTTTAGTGGCAAAGTATGAAGAGGGATATAGCGGAATTGTGTATTTGAGTTGGACTTGTCAGAAACCGTTTAGTTGGTGCAACAGTGATCCTATTCGAGTGGAAGTGAAATAGTATCTCTATGTATTTTTTTTCGGGTTGCTGAGAACATCGAGTAATTGTGAAGTGATTTGGGTCATTGTGGATAGGTTGGCGAGATGCGTTTATTTTATTCCAATGAGGATGGATTATCGGATGGAGAGACTTGCTAAGTTTGACATCGAGAGAACGGTGTGTTTGCATGGTATTCCATTCGAGTATTGGAGTGGCATCCTTAGAAGCTTGTATGGTTGAAGATGTGGAACGTTTTGTATTGGTATGAATCAGGAGAGAGTAAGTGTAGTTTCAGTGTCGAAATGGTTGTGTCGATTGAATTTTCGAGGACGAAAATATTCTAAGTGGGGGAGAGTTGTAACATCCTGGTTTTTATTAATATTTTTATTAATTATATTAGTAATTATATTATTTGGTGTTTTTCATAATCATTTGCTTAATTTAGTCACTTCTGATGTTTATTAAAATTTTTCGCGTTTTGGGATGATTTAGTCGGTATTAGTCTGGGATAGGAGATCAATATTTAATCAAAAATTTTAATATTTTTAGTATTAGAAATATTAATGAGTTAATATTTAGCGTTTTGCGAATTTTCCGAGTAATTAAGATTCGACCGGAAATATGAGACATTGAGTTATTAGAGGATTTTATCCGTATTTATTTTATTATATTATCTTATTTTACTTGGTGTGTTAAATAATTATTTAATTGTTATGAGATATAATAATTAATTGAATTAATTGATTATGTGTGTATTGATGTTAATAATGTTTAATTTGTTAATTGAGATAATAGTTTATAATATTAATTAATTTGGTGTGTATATTTGTGTCTATTTAATTATTGGTGTTATTTAATTTAGTGAACTAAAATAGAGATAATATATAGTATATATTTTATTGGGATTATTTAATGATGTTAGGAGTAAATAGGGAGTGTTATAATTAGGCCCATATTGTGTAGTTGGTAAGGGTTAGAGGTGAGGGAGTGTCACATTTTCTTTTCATTTTCTTCTTTCAAGGATAGAGAGGCAGAGAAAGCATAGAAAGAAAAGAAGGAAAAGAGAAAAAAGAAAGGGGAAGAACAAAGGGGAGCTAGGGCTTGGAGGAGAAATTAAAGAGGTAAGGGGGAGAATCTTTATTATTATGGGTTAGTATGATTTGGTCAATAGGTAGATTAACATGATTTATGGATTTTGTTTTTTCCAATTTCTAGGTTTTGACATGTTTAGGATGAAACCCCTAAATTTCTATGATTTGTGATTATTAGTTTTTGATGAATAGTTTTTGATATGTGATGATTGGTTATGGT
The DNA here is from genome assembly GCF_029867415.1 of Vicia villosa. Classification (NCBI taxonomy): domain Eukaryota; kingdom Viridiplantae; phylum Streptophyta; class Magnoliopsida; order Fabales; family Fabaceae; genus Vicia; species Vicia villosa. The sequence continues at coordinate 288,261 of NW_026705610.1, read as the reverse complement.
AGATAGATACTTGATTCCTTTTAAATTGTTTTAAGATTAACTAAAAGGGTTTTTTTTAGCTTCTGTCTTTTAGATAGAATACTTGAAGTTCATACTAGTTACTGTTACTAGTGAAAATCGATGCGCCTAGTTCTTCATAAATTATTCATGATAAGAAATTACTTTATCATTTAAAGATTATTGTGATAATGAATAAATGAATCATTTTATTTATTTATTAAATAATGGTGTGGTTTTTCATTTGATTCACGTGAACCTGGAGATATATCAATATTTACTTTTAAGTTTTAGTTGTATTAGGATATAGTATAAGCTTGTGAGTGTCAAAAGAACCTTGTTCAAGCATACTATTTCCAGGCTGTAACCTTATGAACTTAGTGAGCCATTTATATATCTTTGATCGGCAGTGCTACTAGTTCCCATAATGTAGTTTTCGAAATACTAAATGCACTAACGCTTTTCAGGCTGAAGAAGTAGATTCTGAAGAATCAGAATCAGAAGAAGAAGATGAACTGTCCATGATCTCCAGAAGGGTGAACCAACTCTGGAAGAGCAAGCAAAGGAAGTTCAAGAGCTTCAGAAGTTCAAAGAAATTTGAACGAGGAGAATCTTCTGGTGGCAGAAGATCTGACAAGAAGAAAGTCGTCTGCTATGAGTGCAATGAGCCTGGACACTTCAAGAATGAATGTCCAAAACTTCAGAAGGAGAATCCCAAGAAGAAGTTTCATAAGAAGAAAGGTCTTATGGCATCATGGGATGATTCTGAATCAGAATCAGAATCAAACTCTGAAGGAGAGCAAGCCAACTTTGCACTGATGGCCACAGTGGATGATGGATCAGAATCTACATCAGAATCAGATTCTGAAGAGGTATTTTCTGAACTATCTAGAGATGAATTAGTTTCCAGTTTAACTGAACTTCAGGAACTCAAGGCTCATCTTAGAATCAAATACAAAAAGCTGAAAAAGAAATTTGAATTTGAAACTAAGAAGTTGGAATCGGAGAATTCTGAACTGAAGGAAAAAGTTTTAAATCTATCCAAAAATAGTGGATCTCCTTCTGAATCAGAAAAATCTATTCCTAGTCTAAATCATATTCTGAAAGAATATGACTCGAGCTTCAGAAAGTTCTTATCTAGAAGTATTGGCAGAAGTCATCTTGCTTCTATGATATAGGGTGTCTCTGGAAACAGAAGGGTTGGCTTTGGCTATGAGGGTGATACCTCACATAAATTTGAACCTGTTGATGATATGAAAATCACATACAAGCCTCTGTATGATCAGTTCAAATATGGCCATGCTCATGATATTAGGCTTACCTCACATGCACAGAGTTTTAACACTGTACACACCAAGAAGCATGTGACACAACCTAAGAAATATCATGATGTCAAACCTAAAGAATATCATGTTGTTCCTCCTGTTAAATATTATGCTAAACCCAAGTTCAATCAGAACTTGAGGAAAACTAACAAGAAAGGACCCAAGAAATTGTGGGTACCTAAGGAGAAGATAATTTCTGTTGCAGATATCCTTAGCTGCAAAGAGGACAAAGCACAAAATGTCATGGTACCTGGACTCTGGGTGCTTGCGACACATGACGGGAAGAAGGTCTATGTTCCAAGACTTGGTGCTTAAGTCTGGTGGAGAAGTCAAGTTTGGAGGAGATCAGAAGGGCAATATTATTGGCTCTGGAACCATAAGTATTGGTAACTCTCCTTCCATAACTAATGTACTTCTTGTAGAAGGATTAACGCATAACTTATTGTCCATAAGTCAATTAAGTGACAATGGTTATGATATAATCTTCAATCAAAAGTCTTGCAAGGCTGTAAGTCAGAAGGATGGCTCAATCCTATTTACAGGCAAGAGAAAGAACAACATCTATAAGATTGATCTTTCAGATCTTGAGAAGCAGAAGGTGACTTGCCTTATGTCTGTTTCTAAAGAGCAATGGGTCTGGCACAGAAGATTAGGTCATGCTAGTTTGAGAAAGATTTCTCAGATTAACAAACTAAATCTGGTCAGAGTGTTAGAACAAGATTTGTTCTAATCAATATTCTTAGTTTTGATGATAACAAGGATATGAATTTTGTGTGAGATAATGTGGTACTCTAATACATTGCAATTTCCCTTTCAGGAAATATATAAAGAGTATGCACAAATCAGCGCTCAGAAGCTTTGACTCAGAAGGTTCAGCATGCAATATCAGAACATGGTCTGGCAAGACATCAGAAGATGGTCAAGGCAGAATCAGAACATGGGTCTATGGAAGCATCAGAAGAACTTGAGATCAGAAGCAGAAGCACTGAAGTTCTCATGGTATCACGCTCAGAAGCACTTCAAGGTCAGAAGACAAGAAGATGCTATGCACCAAGCTGTTTGACTCTGATGATATTCAAACGTTGTATACACAAACATCAGATCAGAAGAAAGTATAGATGGCAGGCTACGCTGACTGACAAAAGGAACGTTGGAAGCTATTAAAGGCAACGTCAGTGGACACAGCGTGAACAAGGCTCGAGGTAGTTGACAAAAGCGTGAAACATTAAATGCAATGCTGTACGGAATACGCAAAGCATTAAATGCTCCCAACGGTCATCTTCTCAAACGCCTATATAAATGAAGTTCTGATGAGAAGCAAGGTTAACCAATTCTTGACGATTTCTATGAATATTAACTTGCTGAAACGCTGTTCAAATCAAAGCTCTCAAACTTCATCTTCATCAAAGCTCACTACATTGCTGTTGTAATATATTAGTGAGATTAAGCTTAAACATTAAGAGAAATATCACTGTTGTGATTATAGCTTTTCAGAAGCATTTGTAATACTCTTAGAATTGATTACATTAATTTGTAAGTAACTAGAGTGATCAAGTGTTGATCACGATACTCTAGGAAGTCTTAGCTTGTGTCTAAGCAGTTGTAATTAGAGTGATCACGTGGTGGTCAGGATACTCTAAGAAAGTCTTAGCTTGTGTCTAAGCATTTGTTCCTAGAGTGATCAGGTTGTGATCAGGATACTCTAGAAGACTTAGCCGTGGGCTAAGTGGAAAACCATTGTAATCTGTTGCGATTAGTGGATTAAATCCTCAGGTGAGGTAAATCACTCCGTGGGGGTGGACTGGAGTAGTTTAGTTAACAACGAACCATGATAAAAATAACTATGCAATTTGTTTTTATCGTTCAAGTTGTTAAGACTACACTTATTCAAACCCCCCCTTTCTAAGTGTTTTTCTATCCTTCAATTGGCATCAGAGCGCCGGTTCTAAGGTGCAAGCACTTAACCGTGTTTAGAAAAGATTTAGGAAGAGAAAAACGCTTCAGTAAAAGATGGCTGGTGAAATTCCAACAAATACATCTGCATCTACATCTGGCTCTGCTGAGCAATACAATGGTAATGGGAACAATGGTTACACTAGACCACCAATATTCGATGGTGAAAACTTTGAATATTGGAAAGATAAATTGGAAAGTTACTTTCTTGGTCTGGATGCTGATCTATGGGATCTTCTGTTGGATGGTTACAAACATCCTGTTAAAACTACTGGTGTAAGGCTCACAAGAAGCAAAATGACTGATGATCAAAAGAAAGAATTCAAAAATCATCACAAATGCAGGACTGTTTTGCTGAATGCTATCTCTCATGCTGAGTATGAGAAGATATCTAACAGGGAAACTGCCTATGATATATATGAGTCATTGAAAATGACCCATGAAGGAAATGCTCAAGTCAAGGAGACTAAAGCTCTTGCTCTAATCCAGAAATATGAAGCCTTCAAGATGGAGGATGATGAAGACATTGAGAAGATGTTTTCAAGATTTCAAACTCTGACTGCTGGATTAAGAGTTCTGGACAAAGGCTACACCAAGGCTGATCATGTAAAGAAGATCATCAGAAGCTTGCCCAGAAGATGGGGCCCAATGGTGACTGCATTCAAGATTGCGAAGAATCTGAATGAAGTTTCTTTGGAAGAGCTGATCAGTGCTCTGAGGAGTCATGAGATTGAACTTGACGCAAATGAACCTCAGAAGAAAGGTAAGTCTGTTGCATTAAAATCTAATTTTAAAAAATGCACTAACACTTTTCAGGCTGAAGAAGTAGATTCTGAAGAATCAGAATCAGAAGAAGAAGAAGATGAACTGTCCATGATTTCCAGAAGAGTCAATCAACTCTGGAAAAGCAAGCAAAGGAAGTTCAGGAGCTTCAAAAGCTCAAAGAAGCCTGAAAGAGGAGAATCTTCTGGAGGCAGAAGATATGACAAGAAAAAGGTTGTCTGCTATGAGTGCAATGAGCCTGGACAATACAAGAACGAGTGTCCAAAACTTCAGAAGGAGAATCCCAAGAAGAAGTTTCATAAGAAGAAAGGTCTTATGGCAACATGGGATGATTCTGAATCAGAATCAGAATCAGACTCTGAAGGAGAGCAAGCCAACTTTGCGCTGATTGCTACAGAAGATGATGGATCAGAATCAACATCAGAATCAGATTCTGAAGAGGTATTTTCTGAACTATCTAGAGAAGAGTTAGTTTCCAGTTTAACAGAACTTCTGGAACTCAAGGCTCATCTTAGTATCAAATACAAAAAGCTGAAAAAGCAGTTTGAATTTGAAACTAAGAAGTTGGATTTGGAAAATTCTGAACTGAAGGAAAAAGTTTTAAATCTATCCAAAGATAGTGGATCTCCTTCAGAAATAGAAAAATCCATTCCTAGCATGAATCATATTCTGAAAGAATATGACTCGAGCTTCGGAAAGTTCTTATCTAGAAGTATTGGCAGAAGTCATCTTGCTTCTATGATATTTGGTGTTTCTGGAAACAGAAGGTTTGGTTTTGGCTATGAGGGTGATACCTCACATAAATTTGAACCTGTTGATGATCTGAAGATCACATACAAGCCATTGTATGATCAATTCAAATATGGCCATGCACATGATATTAGGCTCACTTCACATGCACAGAGCTTTAACATTGTTCACACCAAGAAGCATGTGACACATCCTAAGAAATATCATGCTGACAAACCTAAAGAATATCATGCTGTTCCTCCTGTTAAATATTTTGCTAAACCCAAGTTCAATCAGAACTTGAGGAGAACTAACAAGAAAGGACCCAAGAAATTGTGGGTACCTAAGGAGAAGATAATTTCTGTTGCAGATATCCTTGGCGGTGAAGAGGACAAAAAGCAAAATGTCATGGTACCTGGACTCTGGATGCTCGCGACACATGACAGGAAGAAGGTCTATGTTCCAAGACCTGGTGCTTAAATCTGCTGGAGAAGTGAAGTTTGGAGGAGATCAGAAGGGCAAAATTATTGGCTCAGGAACTATAAAGTCTGGTAACTCTCCTTCTATTTCTAATGTTCTTCTAGTAGATGGATTAGCTCATAACTTATTGTCCATAAGTCAATTAAGTGACAATGGTTATGACATAATCTTTAATCAAAAGTCTTGCAAGGCTGTAAGTCAGAAGGATGGCTCAATCCTATTTACAGGCAAGAGAAAGAACAACATTTATAAGACAGATCTTCAGGATCTTAAGAATCAGAAGGTGACTTATCTTATGTCTGTTTCTGAAGAGCAATGGGTCTGGCACAGAAGATTAGGACATGCTAGTTTGAGAAAGATTTCTCAGATTAACAAACTAAATCTTGTCAGAGGACTCCCTAATCTAAAATACAAATCAGATGCTCTTTGTGAAGCATGTCAGAAGGGCAAGTTCTCCAAACCTGCATTCAAGTCTAAGAATGTTGTCTCTTCCTCAAGGTCGTTAGAACTTTTGCACATTGATCTGTTTGGCCCTGTCAAAACAGCATCTGTCAAAGGGAAGAAATATGGATTAGTCATCGTTGATGATTATAGCCGCTGGACATGGGTAAAGTTCTTGAAACACAAGGATGAGTCTCATTCAGTGTTCTTTGAATTCTGCACTCAGACCCAAACTGAGAAGGAGTGTAAAATCATAAAGGTCAGAAGTGATGATGGTGGTGAATTTGAGAACAAATTCTTTGAGAAGTTCTTCAAAGAAAATGGTATTGCCCATGATTTCTCTTGTCCTAGAACTCCACAGCAAAATGGAGTTGTAGAACGAAAGAATAGGACTCTACAAGAAATGGCCAGAACCATGATCAACGAAACCAATATGGCTAAGCACTTCTGGGCAGAAGCAATAAACACTGCATGTTATATTCAGAATAGAATCTCTATAAGACCTATTCTAAATAAGACTCCTTATGAATTGTGGAAGAACAGAAAGCCCAACATTTCACATTTTCATCCTTTTGGATGTGTTTGTTTTATTCTGAACACTAAAGATCATCTTGGTAAGTTTGATTCTAAGGCACAAAAGTGTTTCCTTCTTGGATATTCTGAACGCTCTAAAGGCTACAGAGTATACAATACTGAAACATTGGTTGTAGAAGAATCAATCAATATCAGGTTTGACGATAAGCTTGGTCTTGAAAAACCAAAGCAGTTTGAGAATTTTGCAGATTTTGATATTGATATATCAGAAGCAGTAGAACCAAGAAGCAATGCTGCAGAAGCTGGAAGTCTCAGAAGCAATGGATCAGAAGATCAAGTTGCTGTATCTTTAGAGAATCTCAGGATTTCTGAAGAACCAACAGTCAGAAGGTCATCTAGACTCACATTTGCTCACTCAGAAAATGTCATTATTGGAAGGAAAGATGATCCTATCAGAACAAGAGCATTCCTCAAGAACAATGCTGAATGTCAATTAGGTCTGGTTTCTCTGATAGAGCCAACTTCTGTTGATCAAGCTCTAGAAGATACAGACTGGATAATTGCCATGCAAGAAGAGTTAAATCAGTTTACAAGGAATGATGTTTGGGATCTTGTTCCAAGACCTAAAGGATTCAATATTATAGGAACAAAATGGGTTTTCAGAAACAAGCTGAGTGAGAAAGGTGAAGTGGTAAGAAACAAAGCCAGACTGGTGGCTCAGGGTTATAGTCAGCAAGAAGGAATTTACTATACAGAAACCTTTGCACCAGTGGCCAGGTTAGAATCTATTCGTCTATTAATTTCTTTTGCCACTCAACACAACATCACTCTTTATCAGATGGATGTTAAGAGTGTCTTCTTAAATGGTTACATAGATGAAGAAGTTTATGTCCATCAACCTCCTGGTTTTGAAGACTCCATGTCTCCAAATCATGTTTTTAAATTAAAGAAATCATTATACGAATTGAAACAAGCTCCTAGAGCTTGGTATGAACGTTTGAGTTCTTTCCTTCTGGAAAATGGTTTCACTAGAGGAAAAGTGGACACTACTCTCTTCTGTAAAACATTTAAAAAGGATATTTTAATTTGTCAAATATATGTTGACGATATTATCTTTGGAACATCTAATGCTACACTTGGAAAGGATTTTGCTGAGTCTATGCAGGCTGAGTTTGAGATGAGCATGATGGGTGAACTCAAGTATTTCCTTGGGATTCAAATCAATCAAACATCAGAAGGAACGTATGTTCATCAAACCAAGTTGTCGCGGGGAAAAATCGTTGTCCTTTTTCGGGATGAGACACCTGATGCCTTCTTTGGGCTCGAGTGCTCAAAAAATGATTTTTCTTTTGTACCGACCAAACTTTTTATTGTTTCCAAAAGAGGAAAAGGAAAAAAGCTGCAATAACCTAAAAGTGGGGGGAGAGATCTTGGGTAAGAGGGTTGGTTATACGAAGGGAAGGTATTAGCACCCAACGTATCTATAGTACTCTATAGGATTCTTTATTGTTTTTCATTCCATGTTACGGTGGAGGTTCTGTTGTGAAATAGGTGGGACCTAAGGTGTTTGTTTGATTATGCTCGCAAAGATCATCGCGATCCTCTGCATACATATCCCCTAGAGGGAATCAGAGCATCTGTAGCTCGGGGTCTACGGGTGCTAAGGTTTGAGTGGTTTGAGAGAGAAGTTTTGCTCGCCAAGGATATGACCTTGTGCCTACGTATTCTCAAAGGGATGTTGAGAAAGTCAGAGCAATCGTAGTTCCCACTTATGCTAGTGGAAGCAAAGGAAAAGAGACAAATGCCATCTCAATGTTCGATGTATCTAATCTATATCATCACATACATCTGTTTGTTTTTGTTTGAAAATCTTTTCATTATAAGCCCAGGGCCATGCCACTTATGGCGCTTAGAATGATAAAGATGTTTTTGTTTGTTTAACCAGCCTTGTGGCAAAAAACTTTCAATGAAGTCAGCCTTGTGACAAAAAGTTTTGATTAATCAGCCAGCCTTGTGGCAAAAGTTTCAATGAAGTCAGCCTTGTGACAAAAACTTTGATTAATCAGCCAGTATGGTGGCAAAACGGTTTGATTGATTAGCCAGCCTTGTGGCAAAAAGAAGTTTTTTGATTGATTGATTGTTTGTGATGATATAGAAGAGATACTCCTATCATAGAGATGATAAATGTCTAATCTCCTAGGGTTTTTTGATTTGGATATTGGGGATGCTTATAAGAAGCCCGTGGGTCCTTGTACGAAGCCCAAGAGGAGGCTATCCGAGGGTCCTTGCATTGTAAGCCCAAGAGGAGGCTATGGGAGGGACAATCCAGGGTCCTTGCATTGTAAGCCCAAGAGGAGGCTATGGGAGGGTCACTCGTTTGCACAAAGCCCAAGGGGAGGCATGGTATAGTTGGTTTGAGCTCTTAGAGCGATTTCACCGGGAAACCATACTCTATGTCCTAACCTAAACTAGGGAGATTCTTTGCACGAAGCCCAATAGGAGGCTATGGGGAACCTAGTGTTGTACTAAGTTGAACAAGCACATATATCACACATATGAACAAACATGAACAAGTATGAACAAACATGAACAAACATGAACAAGTTATGAATAAGCATATATATGAGAAAGTGTGTGTATATAATGGAGTTTATGAAGGAAATATACCTGTAAGCATGATCCATTTGTATACACAGGGGTTCGGGACTTATACTCGATGAAAGGTCCACTTGAATTTATTCAAAGCTATGTAAACAGGTATTTACAAAGGGCTTGGAACTTATACCTACATGGAGGCCCATGGTATTTTATGAAACATGGTTGATTGTTTTATTTACAGACGCGTCGTTTGGAAAAAAACCGTTTGAAAGTTGTTTTGTAAGAAGTTTTCTTTTTTGTACAAAGAAAAAGAAAAGGGTATGAAAGGGGCTTGGGACTTATACCTACATGGAGGCCCATGGTATATTTGAAAAGTTTTGAATAATTTGAAGTTTTGTTGTTTTGAAAATGATTTGAAAATTGTTTGAAAAGGTTTTGTTTTGAAGAAATTTTATTGTTAAAAAAACTGTACAAAAGAAAAAAGAAATGGGACTTACACTCTCTAATATTCGAGAGGCCCCACTTCATTTTGAAAATCGATTGATTAAAAAAGGATTTAAAAAAGAAGTGGTTTATCGTTTTGAAAAAGAATCGCGATCGCTCGTCTTAAAACGATTTGAATTTGAAAGAAAACAACTTAATTAAGTTAAAACAAGTTTTAATACTCAATTAAGACCTAAATGATTAGGGTTTGATCACAAAAAAAATTTACAAGTGATTAGGTTAAAAATTAAATGAAAAACAATATTTAAAGTATTTAAAAACACTTAAAAATGTATCATTTTAAACCTAATTAAAAGCATACTAAATAAATCTTTTTTTGTGATTTTTTTTTGATATTGTTAAAATATGTATATTAAATAAAAGGTGTGTAAAAAATGAAGAAAAAATAAGTTGATTTGATTAGTTAAATAATTAGTTAAAGTTGTTAAGAAATTTGAAGAAAAATAGTGTTAAAAAAAGGTTTTGGTCCCTAAGGGGGTTGAACCCACGACCTTATGCTCACCACTCAAAAGCATAACCAACTGGACCACGCGCGTGGTCTGATTAACAAAGGCAAAAGATTTGATTATATTTCAAACTCAATATTTAAATTTCCTTCGCAAAAAATGGCGCCAAGAACACCATCCCCATTTGAATTTGAAAATCTTCAAAACTGAACCAAATTGATCAAGTGAAGGGTGTATCTCACTCGTTTTTCCATAAGGAACATGATGGTGCCATTTAATTTCATTTATTTTCACTCTAAGATGGTTAATTTTCTGATGAACACGAAGAACCCTAATATGACAAATCATTGTGAAATCGTGTATGTGCAAGTCATGATGCAATTGATTGAGGGTTAATGATCCTCATAGGTGCATAAACAAGATGGTATCTTCATATTTCATTTATGATGCATGGAGAATAGAGTTTGAAGTTCATGAAGCTTACCTTCAAAAACGGCAAAACTGGAGATTTGATTCTTCAATAGAGGTGTTACAGATGCTTTGTATCGATCTGGATAGCTTCAATGTTGATTATGGAAGGTGTCTGGATGCTTGGAACCAACTCAATTCATCTGAGCATGGCCATGGTACCCGATCTGCAGAAGTTTCAAGAGTGAATCGAATTTGATGATGGAGATGTTACAGGTCATATGCGAGTGTTTGGATCATTCATATGAAGTATATGGAAGGTGTTAGAAGTGATAGTTTGGACAGAAATGATCTGGAATGGAAATTGGCATGATAAGGTTCATTATATGCAAACATGGAGGTTGAAGAGTGATTCTGAGTTTTATGTGTTTTTGGGGTGTGTGAATGATTCAAACACATCCCAAATGATGTTTATGAGATGTTAGAACCATCACTTTGGTCATAACTCAAAGGGTTTGGAGGTTGAGTTTTCTACCTCTTTGAAAACTATGAAACTTGCAATTCAAGAAAGAAGAGAGAAAACCTATAATTGTGAGGTTTTGGTGTGATTTGAAGAGTGGAAATGATCTCTATTTATAGGCCATGGATTCTGAATTCAGAGCTTTGCAACTTGCTTCAAAGTTTGATGATTTGGCTTAAGGGATAGAAAGGAATCTTTTACATTAAATGCATATGGTTAAAGTTACTAAACCATGGTTAAATTCCAAGCTTCCTATCCTCTTCCATTCTGATCTTCAAATCAGAAAATATCATTCAATTATTGCTTCTATGCATCATTACTTGGATTATAGGTCATGTAGTCTTGAAACTTAGTGAAAAATGGTGAAAATTCAAGTGAAAATGATCACTAATGTCAAAATTCAAAACCATGGCTACACTCCATATATTTTCATGCTCTTGGACATTTTGGAAAGCTCATGTTACACACTTCAAAACCCTAGTTGGAAGTTTCTTCAAGACCTTTAAGGAAATGGGTGAAAAAGATCCATGAACTTTGAAGAAAATGAAGTTTTAAGTGAAATTTTCCAAAGATGCCAACTTTGAAGCACCATATCTCTTAAATGGTTGATCTTATGGAAAAAAATTATATGTGTCAAAGTTGTTTATTGGATCAAAATCTACAACTTTCATGTTGGAAGTTTTTTTCAGTTTGTAGGTGAAATTTTGAGAAATTCCCTTCCAAAGTTTGGAAAAAACCATGCAAAACACTTAGAAAATTTTCTAAGTATGGAAAGTCAAACTTTTGACTTTTTGATTCTTGATTGATTTTCTTGATTTTTCTTGATCAAATGACTTCATATATCATATATTGATGATTTTCACCTTCAAAAGTCATGGTTGACCAAAATTCCCAAAAGTCAAAGGTGTTCTTGTACAGTTGACTTTTTCAGACGAATCGCGTTTCTGGAGATTTCAAATGAAACAGGCTATCCTCACCAAATGAATGGTATGAATGGATCATATTGAGGTATTAGAGGATATTGAATCATAGTTTGAGTTGTGACATCTTGTCCTGATTAAAAAGTCAGTTGTTCAGATGAATTAGGTCAAAAACCCTAATTGTCGACCAGATGAAATTGATGACTGTAGGTCTTGAATTGAGATACAATTTCCATTGTATATTGTCATAGGGATTATTTGAAGATGATTGAAGCCTTTGATTGACTTCCTGGGGATTTTTAGGGTTTCCCAAATGTGATCCCTGATTTCAGTCCCTGATAGTTCAAAACCCTAATCTGATGATTTGAAATTTCACTGTTGATCAATCCTTGTGTAGGAGATGTCTTGAGCCAATAGATTAGGCCAAAATGATGTACTTGGGGTCTTGAGGTCATGTCCCAAGTCATTAGGTCAAATCCTGAGCAAAAGTCAGGGGTGTGCTATCTTCAGTCAAAACCCTAATTTGGTCGATTCAAAGCTGTTGAGCTTGTTGAAGTGAATCTTTGAGGACCAAATGTTGATTGTTGATGAGGCTAGTCCTTTTGAGATGAAGGGAGAACAAAACCCTAATTGATTGTTGCTTGTACTGATGAGTGATTTCTTGATTAAACCCTGCTGAGCACAAGTAGCAAACACAAGCTATGCCATTTGTTAGAGATGCAAATGATGCATATGCAGATGATATGAGGTGGTATCTTAGGTCAAAAATTTGGGTATGACAGATGCCCCTATTTAAGTTTCTTCAACCTGAGATATGAAGATTGAAAATCTTCGTTTTGATAGGGTGGAAGAGACTTAAATATCAGAAGACGCGAATTTTGGACCTAAGATACCAAAATCGCGAATGATGCAACGATATCTTTACCGAGGGATATCAAACTGACTCCGCTGGGGAAAAGAGGTTGGGAAGGATGTCTCAATCCGTTTTAGGAAGAGAATCTGTTTTTCTCTTTTTTTCGGGAAAGCAAGTGTATGCTTCACCGGGGAATGATAGCTTTGTAAGAAAAGCTTACCTATCGACATTACCGACTATCAGCACAGGGATAGACTTGTTTAATAATGCGAAGGTGGAAGGTATGAAACTGTGTTACCGACTATCAGCATGGTGATAGACTTGACAAGGTAAAAGAGTTTCAAAGGTTTAGTTAATATTACCGACTATCAGCATGGTGATAGACATGTTAAATAATATAACCAGAACAAAAGGTTACCGACTACCAGCCTCGTGATAGTGGTTTTGAAGACATGATCAATTATCAGCCGAGTGATAAAATGATCCTGGAGACTTTGTTAGGGGAATTACTGGTTATTCAGCCTTGTGAACAGTAATAAGGCCCTGAAAGGTACTACTAATGTTGGTTTAGTCTACAAAATATCTGAAGAATACAACTTAGTAGGATTCTGTGATGCTGACTATGCTGGAGATAGAATTGAAAGGAAGAGTACTTCTGGAAGTTGTCAATTTCTTGGAAGTCATCTAATCTCTTGGTACAGCAAGAAGCAAGCAACCATTGCTCTTTCAACAACAGAAGCAGAATATGTTGCTGCTGCTGGTTGTAGCACACAAATGCTCTAGATGAAAAGTCAGTTAGAAGATTATCAAATATTTGAGAGTAACATTCCTATCTTCTGTGATAATACTTCTGCTATATGTTTATCTAAGAATCCTATCTTGCATTCAAAAGCTAAACATATTGAGATTAAACATCATTTCATAAGGGACTATGTTCAGAAGGGTGTTTTATCTTTAAACTTTGTGGATACAGACCATCAGTGGGCTGATATCTTTACAAAACCCCTGGCTGAAGATAGGTTTAAGTTCATTCTGAAGAATATCAGTATGGATTTATGCCCAGAATGAGAAGATGAGAAGATCTTTGTATGAGTATCTTCTAAAATATGGTAAGACTAGGCAGCCATAAGAAGTTCTGATACTAATCAATTAGAATCTCTGATTCTGTTATCTCTAACGTGTCATTATCTAAGTTGATTCAGAAGCTTTTTTAAAGCAAAACAGCTGTCACCAGTCTCTTCAGAAAATGAACAAGTATTCACTATTTCTGGACAAGCATGCGTGCAGTTGAGGGGACGCCTACTTAGGTAACTGTGTTAATCACTTCTTTTGTCATTATTATCTCTCCTCACGTCATGTAACATTAAATGCTATTCATCATTTCAGTTTATCTTTTTCTTCCATGTGTTTCTTTTTGTTTCTCATCTGAATCTTTTTTGTTTTTGATGTTAGGACAAAAAGGGAGAGAAATATGTGATAAATGATCTGATTTAATCAGTTGCTTTACTAACAGAACTTGCAAAGTTCTATGTTTTAAGTTGTGCTGTTGCAGGAATTGAAGATTCAAGATCAATATAAGAAGCAACAAGATGAATCAAGTTCTTGGATTCTGGAAGCAAGCTGGGTGCTATGAAGCTTCAGAATCATTCTTGAAGCAAGCTGAGTGCTATGAAGCTTCAGAATCAGAAGCAAAAAGGAAGAATGTTCAGATATTCTGATGATAGAATATGATCTGAAACATTATGTCTATATGTTCAGATACATTCTATATTGGCTCTGATACATATTATGTGTTCTGAAACATATTCTATGTTCTGACTCATTCATGCTGACTTTTGTCGTTTAGTTTTGTTCTGTAACATTTCAGGATGTAAAGATGCTCGGATGATGCTCTGGTACATTCAACAATGTTCTGATACATTCTAGCATGAAGTGATGAAAGAAGAAATTCAAGCTCTGAAGCTGTCCGATGGAAGCAGAAGTCAGAAGCTGTGAATGTTCTGAAAATCTAAAGAAATTCAAGTTCTGAAGCTGTCCGATGGAAGCAGAAGTCAGAAGCTGTGAATGTTCTGAAGATCAAAGAAATTCAAGTTCTGAAGCTGTCCGATGGAAGCAGGAATCACAAGCTGTGAATGTTCTGAGGATCTAAAGAAATTCAATGTTCTGAAGCTGTCCTATGGAAGCAGAAATCAGAAGTCATGAATGTTCTGAAGATCAAGCACGGTGAACGTCTCTACTGAAATACTCAGGGAAGTCTTTTATTTATAAAATTCTTCTAGTATTAATTCCAGGGGGAGATTATTCATCTCAGGGGGAGATTGTTAATCTCAGGGGGAGACATATTCACATGCTTATGCTATAGCTGTGTAAATTGTCTTTAGCCGTCCGTTCTTTCTGATCGCAAATTCATATCATTTATATATGTTTTTGTCATCATCAAAAAGGGGGAGATTGTTAGAACAAGATTTGTTCTGATCAATATTCTTAGTTTTGATGATAACAAGGATATGAATTTTGTGTGAGATAATGTGGTACTCTAATACATTGCAATTTCCCTTTCAGGAAATATATAAAGAGTATGCACAAATCAGCGCTCAGAAGCTTTGACTCAGAAGGTTCAGCATGCAATATCAGAACATGTTCTGGCAAGACATCAGAAGATGGTCAAGGCAGAATCAGAACTTGGGTCTATGGAAGCATCAGAAGAACTTGAGATCAGAAGCAGAAGCACTGAAGTTCTCATGGTATCACGCTCAGAAGCACTTCAAGGTCAGAAGACAAGAAGATGCTATGCACCAAGCTGTTTGACTCTGATGATATTCAAACGTTGTATACACAAACATCAGATCAGAAGAAAGTATAGATGGCAGGCTACGCTGACTGACAAAAGGAACGTTGGAAGCTATTAAAGGCAACGTCAGTAGACACAGCGTGAACAAGGCTCGAGGTAGTTGACAAAAGCGTGAAACATTAAATGCAATGCTGTACGGAATACGCAAAGCATTAAATGCTCCCAACGGTCATCTTCTCAAACGCCTATATAAATGAAGTTCTGATGAGAAGCAAGGTTAACCAATTCTTGACGATTTCTGTGAATATTAACTTGCTGAAACGCTGTTCAAATCAAAGCTCTCAAACTCCATCTTCATCAAAGCTCACTACATTGCTGTTGTAATATATTAGTGAGATTAAGCTTAAACATTAAGAGAAATATCACTGTTGTGATTATAGCTACTCAGAAGCATTTGTAATACTCTTAGAATTGATTACATTAATTTCTAAGTAACTAGAGTGATCAAGTGTTGATCAGGATACTCTAGGAAGTCTTAGCTTGTGTCTAAGCAGTTGTAATTAGAGTGATCACGTGGTGGTCAGGATACTCTAAGAAAGTCTTAGCTTGTGTCTAAGCATTTGTTCCTAGAGTGATCAGGTTGTGATCAGGATACTCTAGAAGACTTAGCCGTGGGCTAAGTGGAAAACCATTGTAATCTGTTGCGATTAGTGGATTAAATCCTCAGGTGAGGTAAATCACTCCGTGGGGGTGGACTGGAGTAGTTTAGTTAACAACGAACCAGGATAAAAATAACTGTGCAATTTGTTTTTATCGTTCAAGTTTTTAAGACTACACTTATTCAAACCCCCCCTTTCTAAGTGTTTTTCTATCCTTCACAGAGGTCTCCAAAATCTGAAATATAAATCAGATGCTCTTTGTGAAGCATGTCAGAAGGGCAAGTTCTCCAAACCTGCATTCAAATCTAAGAATGTTGTATCTTCCTCAAGGCCATTAGAACTTCTGCACATTGATCTGTTTGGACCAGTCAAAACAGCATCTGTCAGAAGGAAGAAATATGGATTAGTCATCGTAGATGATTATAGCCGCTGGACATGGGTAAAGTTCTTAAAACACAAGGATGAGTCTCGTTCAGTGTTCTTTGAATTCTGCACTCAGATCCAATCTGAGAAGGAGTGCAAAATCATAAAGGTCAGAAGTGATCATGGTGGCGAATTTGAGAACAGATTCTTTGAGGAGTTCTTCAAATAAAATGGTATTGCCCATGATTTCTCTTGCCCTAGAACTCCACAGCAAAATGGAGTTGTAGAGCGAAAGAATAGGACTCTGCAAGAAATGGCCAGAACCATGATCAATGAGACCAATATGGCTAAGCACTTCTAGGCAGAAGCAATAAACACTGCATGTTATATTCAGAATAGAATCTCTATAAGACCTATTCTAAATAAGACTCCTTATGAATTGTGGAAGAATAGAAAGCCCAACATTTCATATTTTCATCCTTTCGGATGTGTGTGTTTTATTCTGAATACTAAAGATCATCTTGGTAAGTTTGATTCTAAGGCACAAAAATGTTTTCTTCTTGGATATTCTGAACGCTTTAAAGGCTACAGAGTATACAATACTGAAACATTGGTTGTTGAAGAATCAATCAATATCATGTTTGATGATAAGCTTGGTCTTGAAAAACCAAAGCAGTTTGAGAATTTTGCAGATATAGATATTAACATATCAGAAGCTGTAGAACCAAGAAGTAAAGCTCCAGAAGCTGAAAGTCTCAGAAGCAATGAATCAGAAGATCAAGTTGCTGCGTCTTTAGAGAATCTCAGGATTTCTGAAGAGCCAATAGTCAGAAGATCTTCTAGACTCTCCTTAGCTCACTCAGAAGATGTGATCCTTGGAAAGAAAGATGATCCTATTAGAACTAGATCATTTCTAAGGAATGACAATCAGAAGCAGTGATCAGAATCAGAAGGTGTAAAGTCTATTAAGTGCAACACAACTGTCATCAAGAGAATTCTGATAGTGAACACGTGTATGTACGGTTGGTAAAAGCGTGAGTTAATCTGATGGGACGCCGCCCTAGGTAACTGTGTTAAATCATTTCATTTACCACGATTTCTCATCTAACGTCACTCATCATTTAATGCAATTGATTTCATTTGATTCTGTAACTGTTCATTCTCATAACTTCATTGCATTCATTTTCAAATCCGTCTCTATAAATACATTTCAAATCATAACGTTTATCTTTTTCGCTCCCATTCTCTCTTTCTTCTTGCATGCATTTTTGCAACTTTTTCAGTCTCTTCTCAAACCCTAAGCGCAAAATCAGATCTTGCTCTTCTAATTTCTGTCCTGCTTCAATGGCCGCTTCATCATCTCACAATATTGGCTCATCTGTCTCTCTTCATCTTCAAGAAGAAGAAAATCAGCAAATCACTCTGGTTGTTGCCTGCTCTATTCCTAAGAAGGATCTGGAAGTTATCTGTGAACTAATGGTAGATTTTGATAGCATCGAAGAACATGAATATCATCTCAAAGAAGATATCATTTTTCAAGGATGGACTTCATTGTTTGCTGAGTTCTGTGGACCGGTCTACCCAGATCTTGTTAAGGAGTTTTGGGTGCATGCAGTTGTCGCTCCTAAATCCATATTGTCTTTCGTCCATGGGAAGTTTGTGGTAGTTACTGAGAACATCCTAAGAATGATGTTTGACCTTAAAAACCCTGAGGGTGCTTTTGAAATTGATCAAAGGGCTGATTGGGATGATGTGTTGTCTATCCTTTACACAGACGTCAAGAAGACAAAGCATGTCAAGGACATGAAAGACCTCTACAAAATCTGGACCAAGATTCTTCTGGGGTGTTTCTATCACAGAAAAGGAACACATGCTGCTGATTTCGTCAACAATGAGCAGAAATACATTCTGTATTGCATTGCCACCAAAAAGAAGGTTGATGTTATCTACATAATCTTCAATCATATGTGGAATGCTGTGAGGGATTCCATAAATGCTTTCAGAGTGAAAAATTGTACTATTATTCCTTTTGGAAGAATCATTACAAACCTTCTGGTTCACTCCAAGGTTGTTGAAAATCTGGAAACTGAAGGTACTATCAAAGACCTTGCTGTCATCACTGGGAGTTGCTTGAATGCTCTCACTTTAAGGAAGATGAAGGTGATTGATACTATCATCAAAACCCCTCAACCTCTTGTTGGAACAAGAAGCAGAAGAGACCCTGTTCTAGCTGACTTTGAAACCTTCTTCAGAAGTGAGGTACCAGGAGTCAGAACTAGGTATCTGAAGTCACTAGAAGAAGATAAAGGAGTAAAAGGTCAAGAAAAAGGTGCTCTTGCTAAAGTAGGCCGCAAGAAAACTTCTAGGGCTGCTGTTTCAGAAGATGTTTCAGAAGCTGCTCCTCTAGATGCTGAAAAGAAGGAAAGAAGGACGAAAAGAAAATTTGATCATCCTTCTAATAATCAGGTGAAGGTTGTTCAGAAAGTAGCTGCTGCTACTGTTCAAGAAGTTGTTCCAGAAGAAGTCATTGCTAAAGTTGTTCAGGCTGTCTCAATTGAATTTGAGAAGAATAAGAAGGAGGCTGCTGAGAAGAAGAAGAAGTCGAATAAAAATGCTGAAAATGTCATAGTGGTTGAGAAGAAGAAAATCAGAAAAAGGAAGCTGATTTTAAATGACTCCGATGAAGAAGAGGCTGTTCAAGAAGCTGTGAATCAGCAGGAAGAAATCGTGCAAAGGCCAACAACTCAAGCAGTTGAAGGTCAGTATGTTGTTGTCAATGAGAAGGAAGCTCTGGAATCTGCCAGAAGGAGAGAAATATCTCGTGGAAAGGCAAAGATTGTTGAAGAGCAAAAGAGTAAGAAGCAGAAGAAGCTTGAGGCTGTGTTCGAAGCTGTTCAGAAGGTATCCAAAGGTATACATCTCTCTGAACCTGATTCTGTTCCTACTTTACGTTCAGAAGTTGCACCAATAGCTGTTGCCCTAACCCCTGAACCAGATAAAGCCCCATCAGAATCACCAATCAAAGTTCATGTTCTTACACCTCCCACTTCTCCTGTAACCAAAATTCTTACTCCTCCTCTTTCACCCATTCCAGATGCTCTCATTCCTTCTCCTCCACCCTCAACTAACCTTACTTCTGACCAAGTCCTTGATAATCCTGTTCTGGATATACCTCCCCTACAAACTCTCTTTCCAACACACACAAATATATCCATTTCTCAACCTCCTCCCCACGCCAACTATGAACCCATTCCATCCACCTCTCAAACCAACCCATGTGTTTCTGATCTGCCAGACTCTGCATCACATGAGCAATTGCTCCGTGATTGCAACTACACTCCCAAGCCTCGTCCTGAAGCTGAAATGGTAGTGTTAGATTCTGAGAACGAAGCAGAATCATCTTTTAGGTTGGATAGAGAACCTCAACCCTATTCTATCCCTAACCCTGACTCTCCAATAACCGAAATAAAATCCTGTTAGGAATACCCTATTGGTGTAATTTTTGAATCGGTAAAGAGAAATCTCAGAAGAGTCTTTGATACTCTTAGAATCGCTGAAAGTGCTGGCCTAAATGATGTTGCCATGCGAAAGTTCTGGAGAATCCTCCGAAGAAAAGCTGATGCTTGTTTTGAAGAACTTCAAGAAGCTTGTGTAGAATCTGCTCCACGGCCTCGTGGAATTCTGAGAAGTTATGAAGACTTCTGGTTTGCTCGTCTCGGAGGGAGATATATCTTTGAAGAAAAGAGATCTGTGGATGAATTGGAAGAAGCAAGAATTGCTGCTGCAATGGAAGCTAATCCTTGCAGGGAAGTTGTGGTTTGGAAGCCTCAATACCCTGTTCTGCTGGGAGATTTCAAGACTCTCTTTGACTTTCTGAGGGAAAACCCTTCTAAGGAAGACCCAAGCTTGGTCATTCCAGAAGTTGAAGGTCCTTCTGCCCCTAGGAATCTTGCTGCCATTCTTCAGGCACTTGAAGATGGAGATTCTGAGGTTCCTGCTGCAGAGTATGGAGACGCTTCTATGCAAGAAGCAGATGCTGATCATGTTGCTGAAACAATTCCTATTGAGGAAAATCCTGCAAATGATCTGACCATGGAAGCTGCGAATCACAATGCCATTCCTGTGGATAGAAGTTGTGAAGCTTCTTCTGATGAACCTTCTCGTCTTGCAAGGACTTTGGAAGTTATTCAGAAGAACCAGGATGAGCAGAGAACGATCAACGCTGAGTTTCGTGCTTTCATGGAAAGGCAGAATGAGAGCAACAGTGGGATTCATGATATGCTGGCCAAGATCATGTCAAAGCTAGGGTCATCTTAGATTGAGTCTTAGACTGTTTTCTTTTTGCTTTGTTGCATCTGTTTTTGCATCTTCCTCTTGTACTTCTGAATCTCTCCGTGCTTAATGATAATTATCCTTCTCTTCCATGTGTGTGTCTTGTTTTTCATCTGAATCTTTTATGTTTTTGATGTTATGACAAAAAGGGGGAGAAATATGTGATAAATGATCTGATTTATTTTATCAGTTGCTGGGAGAAAGGCTCCACATTTAGTTCTATGTTTTTGAGTGTTGTCTTGCAGGAATTGAAGATCCTCTTTAAAGCTCAACATGAGAAGCAAAGAGATGGGGAAAAGCAATTCTATAAAGAATCAAGCTCTTGGAATTTGAAGCAAGCTGAGTGCTAAAAGCTTCAAGATCAGAAGCAAGAAGGAAGAATATTCTGATATTCTGATGATAGAATATAGTTTCATTCTTATTCTTTATATGTTCTGATGCATGTTTTAGTTACAAAATATGCTCTGAAACATTTTATGATAGAATATACTTTACATGCTGACTTTTGTCGTTTAGTTTGTTTTGTAACATTTCAGGATGTAGAGATACTCTGATGATGCTCTGGTACATTCAACAATGTTCTGACACAATCTAGCATGCAATGACTCAAGAAGATATTCAAGCTCTGAAGCTGTCCAATGGAAGCAAGAATCAGAAGCTATGAATATTCTGAAGATCTAGGAAATTCAAGTTCTGAAGCTGTCCTATGGAAGCAAGAATCAGAAGCTGTGAATGTTCTGAAGATCTAAGCATTTGTGAACGTCTCTACTGAAATACTCAGGGAAGTCTTTTATTTATTAAAATTCTTCTAGTATTTATTTTAGGGGGAGATTATTTATCTCAGGGGGAGATTGTTAATCTCATGGGGAGACATATTCACACATTGTCAATATGCTTGTGCTATAGCTGTGTAATTGTCTTTAGCCGTCTGATATTCTGATCGCAAATTCATATCATTTATGTATGTTTTTGTCATCATCAAAAAGGGGGAGATTGTTAGAACAAGATTTGTTCTGATCAATATTCTTAGTTTTGATGATAACAAGGATATGAATTTTGTATGAGATAATGTGATACTCTAATACTATGCAATTTCCATTTCATGAATTATATAAAGAGTATGCACAAAATCAGCGCAAGAAGCACTGACTCAGAAGGTTCAGCATGCAACATCAGAACATGGTCAGGCAAGATATCAGAAGATGGTCAAGCAGAATCAGAACATGGGTCTATGGAAGCATCAGAAGAACTTGAGATCAGAAGCAGAAGCACTGAAGTTCTCATGGTATCACGCTCAGAAGCACTTCAAGGTCAGAAGACAAGAAGATGCTCTGCACCAAGCTGTTTGACTCTGATGACATTCAAACGTTGTTTACACAAACATCAGATCAGAAGCAAGTACTAGACTGGCAGGCTACGCTGACTGACAAAAGGAACGTTAGAAGCTATTAAAGGCAACGTCAGTAGACACAGCGGAAACAAGGCTCGAGGTAGTTGACAAAAGAGTGAAACATTAAATGCAATGCTGTACGGATTACGCAAAGCATTAAATGCTCCCAACGGTCATCTTCTCAAACGCTTATAAATATGAAGTTATGATGAGAAGCAAAGGTTAACGAACGAATTACAAACTCTGAACCAACTTGCAGAAACGATGTTCAAATCAAAAGCTCTCAAACTTCATCATCAAGCTCACTTATTGCTGTTGTAATATTATAGTGAGATTAAGCTTAAACTTTAAGAGAAATATCACAGTTGTGATTATAGCTTTTCAGAAGCATTGTAATACTCTTAGAATTTGTTTACATTAAGTTGTAAGAACTAGAGTGATCAGGTAGATCAGAATACTCTAGAAAAGTCTTAGAGGTTGTCTAAGCAGTTTGTTCCTAGAGTGATCAGGTTGTGATCAGGATACTCTAAAAGACTTAGCAGTTGGCTAACTGGAAAACCATTGTAATCAAGTGTGATTAGTGGATTAAATCCTCAGGTGAGGTAAATCACTCTAAGGGGGTGGACTGGAGTAGTTTAGTTAACAACGAACCAGGATAAAATTCATTGTGCAAATTGTTTTTATCTTACAAGTTTTTAAAGCTACACTTATTCAAACCCCCCCTTTCTAAGTGTTTTTCTATCCTTCACACTTGCAATCATCCTCTCATACTAAAATGGGCCAAGAGCCTTCAAGAAAATCTTATGTTAGAACAAGATTGAGAATCTATGTTCAGAATCTGGTTTTGATGATAACAAGCATATATTTTATGGGTAAAAATTGTATTACTAATGATTTCATTGAGTGTGCAGATACTATGTTATAAAGTCTTATACAACAACATCAAAAAGACACAGCATCAGAAGTTCTGGTATAAAGAGCAAGAGTTCAACAAGACAAGCTTCAAGGACTTAAACAGAAATATCAATATACGAGGAGATACATTACAACAAGAAGATCACGTGATTAGAAGATTAGAAGTTCTGATAAGAGCAGCGCAGTGACATACAAAAATCTACAACAGCAAAGGCACACGTGGACAAGAAAAGAAAATACAATTTCAGCATACAGATGTTCAGAATCAAAAGAAAAGTTGTTACAAACATCATCATTAGAAAAACGGTTGCAACAAGTTAATGGAATAACTCCCAAGGCTGATTGAAGAAACAACCCACATGCAGCGCGTTAAAAAAGGAAGGCTTAATCAAGGAAACACGCTAGCAAATGTCATCATCACGCTAAGGATAAGATTCTGCCAAGAACAACACTTGTCATTCATGACTCAATCGAGACGAAGCATTCAAAGCAATATTTAAACAAATCTCAACGGCTAGATTCCAATGGTAACTCATCAAGCTATATATATATAGATCAAACTTCAAATTTTAATGTGTGTGTCCATTCGTGCACCAAAATGCATTGAAAATGCATCCAAAGTATGAATCCATGGTGCAACTACAGAGTGCAGAAAAAGAGAAATCTTGAGAGAAAATATGTAGAGAGAAGCTGAGCATGAAAGTATAAATGAAGAAATGTTAGATCATGCATCTGAAGTTACACAAGAGGCAACACATACTCAGTATGTGACGAATCAATCCATAGTGTTGTATACACTAACGATAAGCCTATGTGAAGAAATCATAAAAGAGCGAAAAATAAATCTCTGTTGTTTAGCAGTATTCTCCACTAGAGTCATTAGAAGTTCACTAATACTTGATCAGCTCATACATTGCTCATATTGAGTGACTTGAGAAACTGAATACACTGAGTTGTTGCTCGAAGAGTGTTTCATGTTTGCTTATGATCATTAAATGTGTTATCAACTGTAACAAGCTTCATGATCAGTATTCAAGAAGAAGACAAGCATTGGAAGAAGCAATTTAAGTTATAGTTGTTGCTCTAAATCTGTTTGAAGAGGAAATGAAGATGGTCTTACAAGAAGGAATTAATTTCAAGAGCTGAAGCTCTAATCTCCTTGCTCTGAAAAGAAAAGACAGGACTAAAGGAAGCAATCAATACAAGAGTTGTTGCTCTTAATCTGCTTTCAGAAGAAGATGAAGATCACTTGAAGAAGCAACTAAAAATAAAGTTGTTGCTCTAAATCTGCTTTCAGAAGATGAAGATCAAATCAGAAGCAATCAACAATAGAGTTGTTGCTCTAAATCAGCTTAAGAAGATTTGAAAACAAAGATCAGCATGAAGAAGCACTTAACATTGGAGCTGATGCTCATATTCTGTTTACCAACAGACATGGAAAGATCTCATCCAGAAGTTGAAGACAAGAAGACTACAAGATATTTTGTTTCTTGTAATAATATGTAAAAACACATAGAGTTATTGCTCGTAGTGTGCTATATCTTAGAAACTTTTGTGTAAGGTTACTAGATTGATGAATGTTATATCTCGCTGAGATCACTGAACGGTTCAATCATCTAGGGGTTAGTCACTCGCGGGTAGCTTATGCAGGGTTAGTCACAGCAGTTGGCTGTGCAGGTCGTTAGTCACGAGGGATGATCGTGCAGGTGTAATCAAGTTTGGTTATAGTAAATTAAGTCCTCTGTTGAGAGGAAAATCACCTGAGGAAGGTGGACTGGAGGTAGCCTTATTCAGAAGGTGAACCAGGATAAAAATGAATGTGTCTTTTACTTTCTGCACAATTCATTTAACTCAAAACATTCACGTAGAATAATCTTAGAACTGTACTGAGACAGGTCATAAGTTCTGATGATATAAAGAAGTTAAATTGAATATCTCATTGGTTATGCAACTCCATTCCATGCATGCTTCCGCAACATTAAAAGAATTTCCAGAAGATGTGATACTAATAGAAAGAAAAGAAATTAAAGAAAGGGAATTTTAATTGATAAAGAACACAATTCAATCCCCCCTTTCTTGTGTTTTTCTTCACCTTCATCTTAGTCATCTCCTTCTCTTCCATTGGAGGAATCACTTGGGCGGCTACTTCACGCCATCTCTGAGCATATTCTTTAAATGATTCTTTTTCTTTCTGCATCATAGCTCTCAGCTGATCTCGATCAGGAGCCATGTCAACATTGTACTTGTATTGCTTAACAAACGCCTAGCTAAGTCAATGAAAATGCGAATATGGGTGCTATCAAGGCCCATATACCACTTAGAAGCAGCTCCAGTCAAACTGTCTTGGAAATAATGGATCAATAGACGCTGATCATCAGTGTGAGTGGACATCTTTCTTACATATATCACCAGATGTGCCTGAGGACACGAATTTCCCTTGTACTTCTCAAATTTTGGCAAATTAAACTTAGCAGGTACTTTCACATTGGGAACAAGACAGAGGTCATGCACATTCTTTCCAAACAACTCCTTCCCACGAAGGGCTTTCATCTCTTTCTTCAATTCCTCAAACTAATCTTGAAAACCATTCATTCTGTTGTGAATACCCAAACCTTCACTCGGTGCAACATCATAAACGGGCTCTGCGACAAAAGGACCAGTATGAACAATTGGAGGTGTAGTGACCATGATAGGAGTCAGAGGACGAGTCTCTCCAGGAGCAGACAAATAACCTTCAGGGATGCCCCAGGGACATCCATTGGGCATACGTTGTTGAGTAGCACCAGCAGCCGGATTCGCAGGAATTGTCGCAGAAACAATTTTAGAGATCACAGTAGCCTATCATTGAGCTTGGGAGTTGACAGGAGGAGGAAACAGATTCTGAACCTGATTCTGATTCTGAGCACCCATCAGTGTCTCGACTAGAGCGGTGAAACGCTCCACTCCAGATTTCAAAGTAACAACCTCTTCACGTAACTCTATGTTCTCTTGTTCAAGACCTTCCATCTTCTTTATGCAGTTAGCTAGAGTGTTATATCGATGAGACAACTTGGTTTTGTATGAAGAACATTGGATAAGACCTCTGGAATACTCTCGAAAGCAAGACCAAAATGCAGAATGATGCATGAAATGCAAAAAATGCAAATAATTTTGTATTTTTTATTAGATTCCAATGAACTTTAAGACATTAATTGTAAACATCACAAAAATACAATATATAAAATATAACTGAAAAACAAATCTCTTTTTATTAATAACGAAAAGGATTACAAAGGTTCAAAGTACAAAGCTTCAAACAATCCTAAACAAACAAACAAAATAAACTATGGGCCTGAAGGAACCATTCCTGATGAAGAACCAACTCCCCTCTGCAGCTTCCTATGGAGCTTCTTCAACTCATCTTCATAAAAGGCCTTCAAATGAGTCTTCTAGACCACTGAACGGTATCTCATCTAAAACTGGCAAACCAACCCAATACGAATACTCCTCCAAAGTAGGCATGAGCTGATAATATGGAAAGGTGAAGCAGTGATAAACCGGGTCATAAAAATGCACAAGAGTCTCCAGAAATCTGTTCTCTACTCTAGTCTTCAGAACAGATATCAATTTCCCATAACGGTTTCTGAAGTTGTCAGGATTAGGAACCAAAGATGCTAGCTCTTTCAACTCTTTCACACTAGGATTCTTGAAGGTGTACTTCATAATACTTCTCTTTTGATCCATGGTACCTTTGATGTTTACGAAGAAAAAGTCTCTAAGTTCCTTGGAAACCTTTTGTAAAGGATATTTTTTTATGGATGCATGAATGCATGGTTTATGCATCAA
Organism: Vicia villosa; assembly: GCF_029867415.1. NCBI lineage: Eukaryota > Viridiplantae > Streptophyta > Magnoliopsida > Fabales > Fabaceae > Vicia > Vicia villosa. The sequence continues at coordinate 261,495 of NW_026705610.1, read as the reverse complement.
CCAAAATCAAGAGTGCACAAGATCTCACAAGATCACACAAATTCACACAATCAAGGTGCAAAAGTTCGACGTCACGAGCATGGAGCCATGGGTCTATCCAACCAAGAGGTATGTTCTAAGGAATTTTGTTCCTGCCGAACGGGTTCTACAAAGGTTCCCAGAGTTTTCAGTCTTCTATCAGATACTACCGGCTCGCACAATTGCTCATGGGTGCCAATAATATTCCTAAAATGACCTCGTCTGAGCGTAGCATCGCATGACAACAAGTTCAAATTGGTACTTGAACTTGTTTCTGCGCTATATCTTAAAAAGGCTAAGATGGGTTAAAAGGATTCTAGGCCATTCAGCTTCTACGAACACTCACTATTGAAAGTAATAGCGTAACAACAACTACTACCTTAACAACTATTACCTTCCATGAGGCCTCCACTGATTGGGATTCCACCATATGATGCTCATGTTAAGGATTGCTCCTGACATGCAACTATTGGTCTTACCACCTCCTATCTCAAGTTACTCACAAGTCCGGGTTAGGACTTATCTTATCACAAAGGAACCATCAAGCACCAAAAAGAAAAGAGAAAAACAAATAAAGCACACAATAATATATACAGATACAAAACACACAGATAAACAAAAATAGGCTTAACACACTTAAAACTGGATCCCCCAGTGAAGTCGCCATTTTTCCTGTAGCGGGGAAAATATGAGATCAAAGCCATTAGTTGACTTGACTCATTATTTCAGTGAAAGTCACCACCGCGCTTTATTGTTTCCAAAGGAATTGGGAAAATAGCGAAATAAACCTAAACTTTGTTTTTTAAAACAGAAATAGATCTTAGGTATGGGTGTTGATTATACAAGGGGAAGGTTTTAAGCACCCCTCATATCTGTGGTACTCCACAAGAACCTTTTTGAAAATTTGTGTTTTTGGTCCAAAAAGAAAGGTTTGTTTGATTTTTCAAAATAAGCTTGGGAAGACATTACGTCTTGTGCCTACATACATCCTCAGTGCAATGGAGAAGTCAGAGCTAATGTAGTTCCACTTAAAAGGGAAGAGGTTTTTTTAAAAGGAATAAACACTTCATCGTCGTCGGAGAGAATACTCAGCCATTAATCTTGAACATGAGAAAGATGGTTTCTTTGAGTAACAAATGAAAGAAGGGCTCCAACTTGGATAAAATCAACAAGTATGCCACTAGCTCTGTCACTTGGAAAAGATTCCATCATATCAATCAATATCAAAATCGTGGGGTATCATAACTCACTACAACAATTAATCGTGTCTAAATTTTTTGAAAGAAATGCCACCAAGGGCAAACATAAGAAGATTTTGGAAAAAGGGAGAAGATTTTGAAAATCTAAGAAGAGGAGGAGATGAAGGGACTATCCTAGAGCGTAAAATAAAAGCTAAGGAAAGAACGATCTAACCAAAATAAGAAGCCAACGATTGACATTAAGAGTCAATGTAGATTTTCCATCCTTTGTACTACCAACACTAAACCAATGCATTACCACTTGGGATCCAGATAAACTTGATTATCCTTAGCACATCTTGCACCAAATCTTTGGAATACATTATACAATTCTAACAAAAATCGGACAGATTAACGGCTGTGTACAGATGAACTCCTTATCACAATGCCTTGGAATTAACCATCAAGGACTTTTGTGGAAATACCTGCACACACAAACAGACAACAACCCAATGCCAGACAAAACAACAACAGAATAACAAGGTCCAGAGGTGCTAAGTCCAAAAGTCCGAGTATCCAAAATGCTCGGGAAAGCATAAAGCGAGAAATATAAAGAGCAATATAATAAAATCATAGAGACTACAAGATAAACTTCCGAAAGTCTTAAATCAACCGCATAAAATCTCTGCCATATTGGGACTTTTTATTCGGGACACGAAATGTTGCGCTATGTTAAGCAGATCACCAAGTGACTTATATGAAATTCACGCTACAACGAGGCCGATCAATAATTTTTATGCTAATGCATGCGAGAGAAACGATATATAGATCGTTCTACGAAAGCAATACCACACGAAAAGAAAATAGGTAGTGGTCTCATCTTCATCTAGAATCCAAAAGAATTCAAATGATGTTGAAGATTTTCATCGACCAAAATAAAAAGAAGAAGAAAGATGGAGTTACATTAAAATAAAATCACTCAAACTATCATTAATATCATTCATCTAGTTTTATGGATTTGGTTCTTTCAAACCTATCAACATCCTAGATCCAATGATATTAATGAAGTAGAGTGAAATTCTGGTATGACACACTAGGATGTCAATCCCGATGTCAAGACATCTGATCTATTATTAATGTAGCAGAGGCAGAATAGAAAGATCCCCCCATTTATTAATTACTCCTAAACAGGAGTCAATGAGACCTGGGATCACACATGTTCAGTAGACATAACCAGATTATAATATTTATATGGTTCTGTTTAGGAACAGCTAACACTTCTGAACCCGATGTTATAAAAAATGTCATAACATTCATAACTTAACAAATAATGCAGAAGATAAATAACACAGTTAATTGTTAACCCAGTTCGGTCTAACTACCTACTCTGGGGGCTACCAAGCCAGGAAGAAGATTTCACTATCAGTAGTACTATTTTATGTAAACAACCTCAGGTTTACAGATAAACAACCTCTGGTTTACCTAGTCACTACCAAAAGCAACCTTTATCTCAGAACTCCATCCAAGATAAGAGAACCTCTGCTCACTCCCTAGTAATACCTAACTGTTACAACCCTGCAACAACTATTTACACAATTAATAATGAACAATAACTTGATCTTGCTTCACAACTTCAATCAAGAATACAATACTCAACTCTTACCTACAGGTTTCGAGTGAGGACAATCACTTCTCTAACCTACAGGTTTTGAGAAGGACATGGCAGCCATCCCACAACCTGGGTGGTCTACCTATAGAAACCCTAATGACTACATTGTTTCTAAACAAGGTTTTCTATCTAAAACTAGGTTACAAAGTTTCCTATTTATAACCTGATCCCAATTGGACTTGGGCTTACAAATCGCAGCACTCCTTGCTGTTAAAAATATACAGAAATATTATGCTACAAATAAGGTCTTTTAATCATGAGTTTCCTAATTTATCTCCTAAATTAGAAACTGTTGAATCTTCAATCTTCTGATCTGATTCTTCCTGAATCTTCAATCTTCTAATCTGATTCTTGAATTATTCTTTTGACCTTTAAATTTGCGCCACGTAGGATTACAAAATATGCTGTGAATATCCTGTATCTGTTAATTACAAACTGAATCTTCCTTCCAGTTCTGCAGGCGCGATGTCATGAGTTGATGTCATGACACTCCATCTAACATCTTACTTGTACCTGTTTTGTTCTTTTTAAACTTGCAAGATTCACAATGATATTATGTTTTATTGCTATTATGTTTTAGCCAAACATAGATGCCAATAAACCAATAAAAGCACTAACAATCTCCCCCTTTGGCATATTTTGGCTAAAACTTAAACATTCACTAAAAGTGCAGCAAAACATAACTACTTCAACTTTCAAGACACCAAGGAAGAACAAAATTTTACATTCTCAGAATTGGGCTTTTACCTTCTGTTTTTTAGGACTTGAACCACATCATAACATCGTCAGTCTGCTACAAAATCCTTTGTTTCTTTTTACAGTAGCAAAATCAGAAGATGGTAGATGGTATTCTCTCCCCCTTTTTAGACACAATATGACAAAGAATGGACCGATGTCATAATATGCAGTGGAACACCTTCATGCAACACTGATGTTCATGAGGAAGGTGATGGGAGAAGCCCTGCGTCTTGGAGGACCAATGGTGGCATAAAGGACCCCTTACTTAGTCTTGTACCAGAAACTGAATCCTAGCATAGAACTAGAGAGAGGAATTGAGTGAAAACTGTCCACCATTCCTAGTAACTCAGAACACAAATCACAATTTTGTTCATAACTCAGATCACAAATCACAACGAAAATGATTCTTATACTGAAGGTTGTATATAGTGGAACATCTTTGTTGTTATTGCAGAAAAACCCATGGTAGAGACCATCAACATCCCCATCCCGTGTTTTTCTTTTTCTGAAGAGGTTTTGGTACAGCAACCCATCATAATACCAAACCCAGACACGACTCACAAGAACGCACACGAACGACATTTTGAGAGAGTTTGATTTCTGCAATTCATGGAGATGCTATTATATAGCCATTGGAGATTATAGGAAATAACGATGCTCTTTGGTCTTGTTCAATGGTCAAACGGTTAATTAGGAAACATTTCCAAAAGAAATTACTCTTTCCAAAGCAATTTTTGACTATTTTTGTGATAGGAGTTATCTTGAATTACTAGTGCATGCATAGTCATTGATTGTATTTTACATCGACCACTGATGTGTAGACAAACTTCAAGTCAGATTTCCTTGTTTGACTTAGAAGATTCAATGTCTTTAGACATGTCATGACATCGTGTCAGACATCGTCACTTTTCTTCCCTTTAAGCACATAGCTCAAGATTCCGTAAAAGATTAAGTCAGAGCATCTTTTGGACCAATTAACAGACTCCCTACTTACTCACTAGTCATAGACTTTTGTTGTTCTGAACACCTTGAGACTATTAGACACACAGCTACCTCATTAATGTTGAGAAGGAATCGTGGTTACCAGTTGCACATGGTTAGCTTGAACCATTTACAAATAGCTGACAAAAGTATCACATTTTCCTCATGATGCTTAAAGTAATTTTAACCAAGAAATTTTTCTTGACAAAAGAAGTTACTCCCCCTATCTGAGATAGTCTGAGCTTCCCCAACGGAATAAGCTTGAAATGATGAATGGAAAATATAAGACTCATCTTCATATCTTCAAGAGCTGCACCCTCTGTTCAACAATCCTGCTGAACACACTCACTATAGCAAATTTGTTCCTTACAATAAATAATTACACCAGAAGTAGAATGTCATAACATTGTGTCTGACATTTGTACTACCAGTATTTTCCACAAGTTTCATCTCTTTCTTCAACAGACCCTTGCCTAATAACTTATCTCCTTCAGAAACGATCAACAAATGACCTCTTGATACTAGAAGCACACACAGAGAGGTTGCCACAATCTCAACAAACAGAACTGCCACTCCTTGAATTTTGTTGAGCATAACCTTACCATGTTTGAATCAGATCATGGTCTGCTTAAGACAATTCGAAATCCTTCTTGATATGGTGTTTTTCAATCTCACACATTGATTAACATGCTCCTTGAACAGAAGAGATTCTCCTTTATCCTTAGTTGTGTTGATCCGATCATAGAACTTTTGTCTTCATAGTCATCTTCACTAAGTGAAGTCTTCATCATGAAAGTAATTATGTATTGTCAGAACACATCACTTACATCTAGATCAGAACCTGCCCATTCTAATCCACATTATGCCTGAACTGCCACTTTAGACAATAATGTTGCTTTTTCAAACTTCTAATGTATATTCCCAATCCTTCTTCCAGGAAATACATACTTTGTGATGTTAGTACCACTTAAGACACAAGTTCATCTGAACTCAAACAGACTATATCCATAGAGATAACACTTTCTCTATAGAGGAATTGGAACACAAGAAATAATTTATGTTCACAACACGAAACAAGACTCTTTATTATTTACCAAACAGTTGTAAAGAATGACCTCAGACTTAACAATGTCTAAACACTACCCTTAAACCCTATGATTGACTCAATTAGACAATCATAATCTAGACTCTAGACACTTCTCATATCCGAAAAAAGAATATGAGGGACTCAAACAAGACTCAAACAAAACGACAAGACTCTATAAACCTGAGCAATTTAAACAACATACCTGGACTTTAACCAAAGTCTTCATCAAGAAATGTTATTTGAGAACGAATTGCACCAGGTGGACTTGTGCATAGGTTGGATCATGCATTAGATCAGAACAAGTGATACACACCATCAATTCATGTCGTCAGATGATAGTGCAAAGAATATTCTTTACTGGTCTTTGAGAATAAATATGATTTGAGTTATGTTCTAAGGTTTTTGTGTGACTTTGTTCTTATTTCTTCAAGATTAGTCTTTGAAAAGACATTGCAAATGGATAGAAGCAGAAAAACATTGTCTTTGCTGATCTTCATACTCTTTTACTCCCCCTGAGATATACAACTTTAGGACATCTTTGATGTTCGTCCTTGAAGTTCCCTTCATTTGGAATTCGCCACAGTTTCCAAGTTTAGAAACCTCAGTTTGTTCTGCACAAGATTCAGATTGCCACACTCTGCAACTTGAAATAGAAGAAACTGTGATTGTATAACCATAAATTGATCTTCAATATACACGTCTGAGTTGTTTTATACAGACCTTGTAAATATCCAACTCCCATCAAGATATTTAACAGAATCAGTATGCCACATCAGAGACTCTTGCCTTCTTCTTTGATGTGTGAAGATAATTGAGAACTCATGGCTACAAGAACTTCTTCTCAGTCCAACATCCAGGTTCTAAACCTAATAAGTACTAAGTCTCCCGTCAAAGTACTTACTAGCTTTTCAGTTAGAATTTGCTACTCACACTATGTCATTCTGACTGATTACCTCTTCACATTTATACTTTCTTTTCTTGGCAAATAAACAAAATAGCTGAAGATCTTGAGATGATGTTGTAACATCAGATATGACATCATCCTTCATGGTTCTTGGTTAACATCTTTAATGTCAAATTGACAACATTCGGGGTAATAACAGAATAATCCAATTATCAGCAATATCCAAACATATCAAGGGATAAAGTAGCCAGCATCTCAATAAGCTTTTCTTCAGACTTTATTCTGATTTTGAGATGATGGATTCCATAATCTGTACCTATAGAGGAGATTCCCTCAGCTAGGTTTCTGGAACAGACTTAGTTATAGCATGACACTGACTTAGTCAGATTCATCTGACTTCCTTGATTTCAAACAACACTACCCTTTCTAGATAACAACTAGGGTAGTACACATTATTAACCATATTTCACTATGATTGAGACGCAGTATTCAGCTCCAACAACTGCTCTATGGTTATGAATATTTATCTGGTTTCGTTGATCAGAGGAAACTCACAGATATAGGATCTTCATAAGTACAACACAAAGGATCAGAAAGGAATACCTTCGTGAGTTTTCTTAGAAATACTAAGCACATGTTAATCGTGTCCTAATTAACTTAGCCCGATGTCTCCTCTTCCAGACCAGGAGTAGGTTCCAAACCAATGTTCTCACACTACATTAGTTTAGCACCAGAACATCTGTTCTTCAGCTGGTAGCTGCATACTAGTTCTTAATGTCCTAACATCTATTAGAACATTTGTTCCTCCTTCTAGGAACACTCAGACTTGAAATTTTCAAGGTACACACTTGCAGATAATTATGAATATCATTGATCAGTTGACATTTATCAGCTCTAATAAACCATGTCATTATGAGTGGACTTGAGAGGTTACTCAAGTATCTTTGACACTATAATTATAGCTGTCAATACCTGTCATACATTCTGTTGACTATACATAACCCTAGGGTTTCTCATAGACTATGTAGCGGAAAATAGTCATACCTCAACAGAATTCACACAATGCTTACTTTAAGTGTTAGTAGAAAGCATGACAACTACAGATTGATTGCTGCTCAACCTTGCACAATGCTTGCTTCTGCATCAAGCAACTGACTAGACCTAACCAAAATCCTGACCTGACAAACTCATAAGAATACAGAGGTTACCTTATCAATATCTTCACTCCCTCGTGAAGGTTTTGAAGCGATTCTTCTCCGTCCATAGATACCGGTCGAATTAGTTCTGAAATTCAAGTTCTTCACTCCCGCATGAAGTCGTTGGATTTAGCATTCCTTGTTCCAGCATCACAACTCTTAGGTCAGGTTGGTCTAATCATATTGGTCCATCCTCCACTTCAAGGGACCATACAATATGACCATTCTTTGTTCAAATAATTTACTACCATAACCAGAATTTATCCCTCATGGATCTCATCAAGAAACAGACAGGATGCCTGCTCTGATACCAATTGAAATTCTAGTATGACAGACTCAGATGTCAATCCCGATGTCAGGACATCTGATCTGTTATTAATGTAGCAGAGGCAGAATAGAAAGATCCCCCATTTATTAATTACTCCTAAACAAGAGTCAATGAGACCTGGGATCACACATGTTCAGTAGACATAACCAGATTATAATATTTATATGGTTCTGTTTAGGAACATCTAACACTTCTGAACCTGATGTTATAAACAAAGTCATAACATTCATAACTAAAAAAACAATACATAAGATAAATAACACAGTAAATTGTTAACCTAGTTCGGCCTAACTACCTACTCTGGGGGCTAACAAGCCAGGATGAAGGTTTCACTAACAGTAGTACTATTTTATGTAAACAACATCAGGTTTAGAGATAAACAACCTCTGGTTTACCTAGTCACTACCCAAAGCAACCTTTATCTCAAAACTCCATCCAAGATAAGAGAACCTCTGCTCACTCCCTAGTGATACCTAACTATTACAACCCTGCAACAACTATTTACACAATTAACAATGAACAATAACTTGATCTTGCTTCACAGATTCAATCAAGAATACAATACTCAACTCTTACCTACAGGTTTCGAGTGAGGACAGTCACTTCTCTAACCTACAGGTTTCGAGAAGGACATGGCAGCCATCCCACAACCTGGGTGGTCTACCTATAGAAACCCTAATGACTACATCGTTTCTAAACAAGGTTTTCTATCTAAAACTAGGTTACAAAGTTTCCTATTTATAACCTGATCCCAATTGGACTTGGGCTTACCAATTGCAGCACTCCTTATTGTTACAAATATGCAGAAATATTCTGCTACAAATAAGGTCTTTTAATCATGAGTTTCCTAATTTATCTCCTAAATTAGAAACTGTTGAATCTTCAATCTTCTGATCTGATTCTTCCTAAATCTTTAATCTTCTGATCTGATTCTTCAATTATTCTTTTGACCTTTAAATTTGTGCCGCATAGGATTACAAAATATTCTGCGAATATCCTGTATCCGTTAAGTACAAACTGAATCTTCCTTCAAGTTCTGCAGGCGCGATGTCATGAGTTGATGTCATGACATTCCATCTAACATCTTGCTTGTACCTGTTTTGTTCTTTTTAAACTTGCAAGATTCACAATGATATTATGTTTTACTGCTATTATGTTTTAGCCAAACATAGATGCCAATTAGCCAATAAAAGCACTAACATAGAGGAAGAAGAGATACCAAAAACAAGGGTGTAAGTCTGCGCATTCGATTGCACCTCTTCTGTTTTCAAAATCTGCGCATTTTAACAATGTGCAATCGATTGTACAAAGAGAGCAATCGATTGCACTATGCAATTTTCTTTAAAAAAAAGAAGCAATCAAAGGGAGAAAACTTGTTTAAACATTATAACACCAATATAACACCAAAGGTGTAGCAAAAATAATCAACAATAGATCACATCTTGAAGAATGGAATGGATCTAGAGATTTACCATTTTCATTCTCAAAACTTCAAATCCACTTCAAGAACAAACAACATTGCTTTGATCTTCCAAAATTGATGATGAACAAATGAAAGAAAAGAGTGAATGGATGAAGGTTTAGTTCAAAAATTAGTAAGATTCAATGTGAATCTTACTAACTTTTATAAAAGTGAACTTTGAGTGAGGTGGTTTTTGGAGAGAGTTGAGAGAAAAAGAATTCAAGGGAAATTCTAGCAAGGTAAGTTTGGCTATCAAAGCTTGTTGAATGAAGAGGTAGATACCTCTATTTATAGGATTTAGGATTGAGATTAATGTGGTTTGGAGTTAGGCTGGGTAAATGAAATTAGGCTTGGTAAATGAATTTGGAGACAAAATAATGATCCAAGGGTGCACATGTCATCAAGTGAGGGTACATGATATGACTTGATAAAGATGATGTAGAGAATTGATTATGCAATCTAGAACATTCACCCTACACATGAAAATGGTGACACACTCCTCAAAAGCTGAAAATTGCCTTCATTTTTCACATTTCGCACTGATGCAATTGATTGCTCTAATGGTGCAATCGATTGCTCCTCTTCAAAAAACACAAATCTAGCGCAAAAATAGTGGGTGCAATCGATTGCTCCTTTTCAAAAAACACAAATCTGGCTCGAAAACAGTGGGTGCAATCGATTGCTCTAATGGTGCAACCGATTGCACAGAGGACAGAAGGAAAATCTGGTACAAAACAAGTGGGTGCAATCGATTGCTCTAATGGTGCAATCGATTGCTTGCTGAAAAATGCTGAAAAATGCCTTGTTTGGTAGATGTTTTGGATTAGTACCTACAAAACACGAACAAACAAAAGAACAAAGCAATATTTTTGGTATTTTAGTTAGTATAATATATACAAGTAAAAAAATAATGGTGCCTGATGATCCCCCTTACAGATGAAGTGAGTATAACACAAAAAAAAATAACTCCAAAATGAAGCTCTTGATTAATGATTGAGGTGCAAATGATGTATGATCTTAGGGTCAAAAATTGGGGTATGACACAACTACTTCTATAGGATGATGACTTTGGATAGTTGTGGTGATTTCCCTGATGCGCCCCTTCTTGGTATAAAAGGAGGAATCAGTTATAGCCTTATGTTAGCTCGTCGTCAATTTGGGTTTCCTATGGATGAAAAGCCAAGGAATATCTTGTTGGATGGTTTCTTCCTTGAAGAAAGGGTTGAAAACATAGAGCTTAGAGAAAGGATGGCCAATGTTAGGCATCCAAGTCATAGAAAAGAAATCAAAAATTGGAAAACCAAAGGGGATCTCTCACCTGAACCTTTTGAATAATGGATTAGCTCAAGAGCTGTTGAACTCAGGATGCCTTATCTTCCTGAGACATCTCTACCTTCTATTGAAAAACCTGTTGTTCCTCCTCCAACAATGGAGGATCTCTAAGAAGCTCTGAAGAAGATGAAGAAATTAAGAGACCATTGGAAGAACAAGTTTGAGTACTCAAATTTTGAGAAGGGTATAATGGAAGACCTCTTTGATGAGAAAATGAAAGAGAAAGAAGACTTACTTTTCCTCCAAGATGGATGGCTTGTGGAAAAGGATGCTACTATTTCTAGGTATGCAAGAGAGAAGCAAAGGAAGCAAGAAGAAGTACTCCCTCCTGAAGCAAATGCATGGAAGAGTATCATTGAAAAGCTTGAGAAGGTCAAACTGAAGAAGAAGAAGAAGAAGAAGAATCAAAGATGACATGGTTACTTCACATTGAGGTCTTATGATTACTCTAGTATCTCACCAGCTTTCGTTGTTATTTCTATCTTGTAACTCTTAAAAGTATTTGTATCTTGGACGTCCCTTGTCCCGTTGTAAACTCTTGAGAGAATGGTACTTCGATGACCCTTGTCCCTTCATATGTATCAAGGATGCTTTTTCCCTTTATTATTAATAAATGAAATTTTCTCTTCAAGTTATCTTATTGTGTTTACATTTAAAAGCTCTTAATAAATCCTTGAAAGATATTTTAAGATACTTTGAAAATTAAAAATGAAAGTCTTTTACATTGCATGCATCATGTCACATTCACATTCACTCTTGAGTCAGAGTCTTATTCCTTCCTTCTCTCCTCAGAAAGTCAAACTGATGCACCGGTATAATAATCGCGCCGATCATCGTCGAAGAATGAAAGATAGTATAGTTGATGTTCAAGAATAGCAAGAAGAAGTTACTATCCTTCGCTCTGGTATTGAAAGGTTGACATCTATGGTTCAAGACCTAGAATTTATGAAGTACAAAGGGAATTTCTGTCCTTACAGTCATCTGATCATGTATGTCCACAAGATGTTTATGCACACTAAAGACCAACGCTTTCTGATTCATTACTTTCAAGATAGCTTATCTAGAGCTCGCCTGAAATGGTATATGGGTTTGGATAGTACACAAATCCGTACTTCCCATGACTTGGGTGAATAATTTATCAGACAATACAAGTACAACATTAATATGGCGCCGGACAGATATTAACTTCGCGCTATGTCCCAGAAGGAGAAAGAATCATTCAAAGAGTACGCGCAAAGATGGCGTGAACTAGCTTATCAAATTATCCCTCCAATAGAAGAGAAAGAAATGAATAAGGTGTTCCTCAAGACCCTAAGTACGTCTTACTATGAAAGGATGGTGGCAAGTGCACGTAATGATTTTATTAAGATGGTAAACATGGGAATGCGACTTAAAGAAGATATCTGTGAAGGCCGTTTGAGCAAAGAAGCAGTTTCATCATCATCTGGTGGTGGAACAAAAAGGTTCGGTAGTAACTTTTCCAAGAAGAAAGAAGAAATTGTAAGCGCCGTTTCAAGAGGAAGAAAGAGACAATACCAGCCTCAACAGATTATTTTTGTTACTCCCGTTGTTAGTCAAGATCCACAATAAAATGTTCAGAGACCTCAACTTCAACAACAACCTCGACAACAGGCTCCTCAACAAAATCAACAAAGAAGGTATCCACCTTTTGATCCCATTCTGATGACTTATATGCAACTTCTCCCTATGCTGTTACAAAAGAACTTGGTTCAACTGAGGGATCCACTATCTCCTCCTGCTAATCCCCCATACTGGTACAAAGCAGATGCTCATTGTACTTTTCACAAGGGTACTCTTGGTCACACTGAAGAAAATTGTTATCCTCTCATGAGTGAAGTTCAAAAACTGGTCCGAAGTGGTATGCTCACCTTCAGAGATGTTAATCCAAATGTTCAAACAAATCCATTACCCAATCATGAGGTTGTTAATGCTTTGCACATTCAATTTGGTTATGAACATGTGTACGATGTCCGTGAATCAACAAAATCTTTGGTGTAAATGCATGCTATCTTGTGTGAACTCGACTATTTTCCTCTTCATGATTATAATGCTTGTTCAAAATGCTCAAACTTCAATTGTGGGTGTACGAATGTGGTTGACGACCTTCAAATATTTATGGATAGAGGAATTATCAGTATGACAAGAAGAATAAGAAGAAGCGAAGAAGTCCACTCTATTAACATGATGTATGGTTATCCTAGCCAATATCTTTTCCTTCTTGCAACTTATCCTTGATAAGTTTCCTTCTAGAGAAAACCTATTTAAGTGTAATATTTTAACTCGTATAGTAAGAGTGTCATATGGTATGTATGTTGGCATTTTAGATTTAATTTCTTATCTCTTTGTTACTTGTGAGATTGTGATGTGTCTATGGTATAAGATGTTTAGGTGGATAAAATAGGCATTTATCCTTAATGGAATCCTCTTACGATTTTTGAGTTTTTTTTATATCCCTAGGCAGTTCACCTTAGATTAGTGGTGGTTTAGATATGATTTGGCACTCGATGGTATGGTCTATTTGGAAATTACTAAACAATGCTAAATTTCAAGTAACAACTCTAAACGTGAAGGACTTGGAAGACAAGCGCATTTTTCGACTTAGAAATGTTATATTTTCAAGTTTGTGATCTACTCTTATACTTTCATTGTATGGCTCGATAACCATATTCTATATTTGATCAAATAGTGGTTTGAGAGTCTTTGTCCCATTTCTAAGGTGGAATGTTCTTGTTGTATTCTTGAAGGGTTCTTGTCATACCCCAAAATTTTCCCATCTCATTCTCCTACTCAAGCTCATACCAAAGTTCAAGGCTCAAAGACACATCCTCCTAAACAATGGCTCAAGGAACTAAAGTTTCGATTTCTCTGAAGAAAATCAATGAATAAAAGTCTCTAGTGGATTTCATATGGCCTATGATGTTTCAAAATATCTCTATGGCAAAGTTCAAGCTTCAATTCTAAGGATTGCCCAGTCAAATGATAAGAAAGTCAACAGTCGACTAGTCTGACCTAAAAGTCAACTGTGGTCAAAGTACTGTCAAAACTCCTGATTTTTGGTCAACATCCATATTTTGAAGTATCATTCATCATTTGATCAAGGATTGATCATGATTCATCAAGGGAAGTTCAAAAATCACTAAAATTCAAAGTTTCTAAATAAGGGTTTTTTGGACTAAAAGTCAACTGAACTTTGACCAGCCATAACTCTCACATGGAACATCAGAAATTTCCCATCCAAATCTCATTTTGAAGGAAATTGAATTCTCTACAAATTTTTCTCTCACAAGCCAAGTCCAAAAATGCTTCATTTGAGAGATATGGGCCAAAACATTACAGGTCCCTTTTGAAAGTAAACCAAAAGCAGTTTTTTGTCAAAGCCAATATCTTCAAGATAAAATCCTCAAATGGAAAAAAGCTTCCAAAGTGTCTTGACTAGGACATATTGAGATTTTTAAAAAGTCCTAGAAATCCTCCATATCTTAAAAATTGAGGGAGATATGCCTTGTCAAAGTTGGACAATTTTAAGGAAAAAATGTGAAGTAAAAGGCTTCAAAATGGATCTTTTTGCAAATAAATCCAATATTTTTGGCCCAATCTTCATTCCTCATGATATCCAAGATTCAAAATCCAATTGCCACTAATAAGTCGAGATCGAATTTGGAGCTAGAGTGTCATTCAAGCCATTCAAAGCATCCAAGAAGATTCACTGAAGGATTCTGAACCTGTTGGGGTCATTGCACGACATCAGCACCCCCAGAACGTTCTCCTATAAGCCGAGGTAGGTCACAAAAATCTCAATCTCGATTGCTCCGATTCATGGCATATAAGCATGTATTAAATGTGTATATACGTTTGTTATGATGTGTTTATTATTTCTGGAGCTTTAATTTGGTTTCTGGGCATGTTAGCCATGGTTCACCATGAACGAATTATTAGGGTTTCCATTAGGGTTTCTTGATACAAGTACTCTTAGGCCAAATTAAAGCCGTAGTTGAATGCGTGAGGCTCAGACAAACTCAATGGTGGCCTCGCGAAGAATTTTTGTTGTTGTTTGCATGTATTCGTAAATCACAGGTTTGTAGCTATGGAAGCGTCCGTCGCTATAGACTAGTTGCAGGGCTAAGACGACGGAGGGAGGTTGAAGACGACCACGCGTCACCCCCCCATTGGCTGGACTGCACGCGCGTTTTTTTTAAAACAGACCGTTCCTGTGCTTTAAGACGCACGCTCATACCATGCTCCCTCACCGTTCCAGCCTTCAGATCTTGTAATTCCCTGATCCAACGCACTAGGAGCTGCAAGTGCACCATAGACCCTCAGCCCTGCGCCACACCTGATCAAACGCTAAGTTTTCTAATTTTTTTATTTTTAATTACATAGTTTCTTTTTATTCTATTTATTTTTCTTTTGGTTTATTGAATATTTATTTTCTAAAATCTTTTTATGTATTCATAAAAGTTTATTTTTTAATATATTTTTTATTTTAATTTATTTCTTTTTATGGAAAGTTCGATTATTATTTTATTAATGATTATTTTTATTCTAAAGGCCGATTCTATTTGCAAAAATACTTTTAATCAATTAAATAATTAAGATTTAATCCAATAATTATTTAATTGATAGATTAAATCGAACTTTCGACTTTTCTTTAATTTTTGGGGTTATTTAAATCATTTAATAGTTTCTAACCATGATTGATTCCGATGAATCAGGGTTGTCGATCTTTAATACACTGACATTTCTCTTCTTTGTGCCTAATTTTTCAGGGTTAATCAAGATCCTTCAGCCACGCGCCATTCCAGATCGAAAAGCTAAGTTTCTAATTTTTTATTTAATTTAACATCATTTTATTTTTATTTGGCCTTTTGGAATAAAATAGGGTTAGCTTCAATCGCCAATGAATTTGTAATGCACTCACCTCTTTTTATTTTTCCTTTGTTAATATTCAGGGTTAACCAGATTGATTAAAGCTCAAACCTTCGGTAACCCTAAACTTATTCTCATTTAATTTCTAACCCCGATATTATTACTTGTGGTTAACCTATTAATTTTCTGGTTTATCTTATAAATTGCTTTTTCCCCCTCCCCATGATGATATATTTTGTAACTGCTCCTGGTTTGTATTGTTTGGCCTTGAAGGCACTTAAACTGTGATGCTATTACATTATTATTGATAATTACTGTGTGGTTAGTAATCTTAGGGAGTGCAAGCCTTGAAATAATTTAGGTCATTAATTAAAAGATAATTATCTGGATTGAATCACGTGATTGTGCACCCACACACCTTTTATGGTAACCCCTCTTATTGCCTGATGTCTGTTTCCTTGTATTTGCTGCCTTATTTATTATAGAATAGTCAAGTCCCTCGGATACGAAGATGCCTTAGCAAATGTTGCCCTCAGTTCATTCTCATCACTGAAGATCATAAGTCCCTTCGATGTTGCCTTTGGTTATATGATCTTGTCCCTCGAAGTTGCCTACGATATGACGTGATAGTCCCTTTCGATTGCTGAGGCGTCCTCTTTGGTTGCCTAAAATGACTGTTCTATCCTTCCTTTAGACTACCTGCCCTCTTCATGGCAGGGACAGTCTTATGGTGAACGATAACTTCGACGACCCTTCAACCTCCAATAAAAGGGCTTCCTACCCTCTTATGGTATGGATAGCCCTGAAAGGCTAAAAGAACCTTTTTAATAGGGGTAATTATCTCCTAATTGCTTGCTCTGGTTTAAATCTTTTTCTTACCCTTTATCAAAAACCTTCAAAAGGCTACGCTTATTTACAGCTAAAGTCCTTATTTCAAATCTTTTTATTTATTCACTGCAAACATTTTCAAACATTTCAAAGTGAGCTAAGCAATTAAGAGCCCATGGAAAACCATGGATGCAAAGGGTGCCTTACACCTTCTCTTTGTATAAATTACCCCCGGAACTCAAAATTTCAAAAAGGTTTTTTCTGTTCTTTTAGCCTTTCTATATATTGGATAAAATAAAAGTCGGTGGCGACTCTTGCTTAACCGCGACATTTCAAAAGTCAGTTCTCCCACCGTATTACAGAACTGACGACTCTGCTGGGGATTTTTCGAATAAAAGAGGGGTTACCTTAAAAGTTTAGGATCACTTAAATGTTTTCTATTGTTTGCTTTGTTTGCTTTATTTTTCAAGGCTGTTTCGGGAATTAAATGAAGGACGAATCCTATACCCGGATTCAAGTACACTTAAGATAGGAGTGGCATAGTCATGGCGACGTCTTTCGCATATGTTGGAGATGAGTCAATATGAAGTTCACGCTTGAGTTAGGACCCCATAGCTATATGCACACCTTTCTCAAATGAGGGAGGTCTATGTATGTGCCTGTGGGTGCGCCGGAGCTCAAGGACCTTTAGTTACCTTTAACCCATCTTGGCCTTTAGGAACGTAGTGGGGGATTACTCTTGATAAATGTTGAGAGCCTAGTCGCTACCCGATACTACAATTCAGATAGGTTCTCTCTTAAAGTATCATTGCATGGTGCGAATGCATCATGTCCGAGGGTGCTTTAGAAGGGCTGACAATTCTGAGTAACTGGTAGAACCCTGTTACTAAATTCAATCTTATCCATAGAAGTACCTTCGGGAAAGGCACCTGATCATACTCCATGCAAGCCTTAAGCCAAAAATTGTGTGATTTGTGTGGATTTGTTTTTCTATGATGCATCATGCATACATGCATTTATGACATGACTAACCCATTTCGAGGAGGTAAAGGTTTTTTAACCATGCTTTGTTTTGTAGGTCACCTGAGCATGGAAATCCTAGTCTGTAAACCTTTCTTTCTCAATTTCAAGAAAGAACCTACCGCATTAAAGATTCTATGCGATGATATTACTGGTTCTCTCATTCTCACCGAGTCTCTCAACAAACTGATAAGTTTGGTACGAACCAAAGTGGATGAAGCTCTCCTCAATTCTATGATGCAATTTTATGATCCTCTCCTCCGTTGTTTTACTTATAGAGATTTCCAACTGGTACCAACATTGGAAGAGTTTTCCCACATATTGGACATTCCCATACCTGATCAAATTTCTTACGCTGGACATTCCTAAGTTGGAAGACATTGCTGCTGCTTTACACTTACCAAGGGAAGAAATTAATAAGGTATGGGTTAATAAAAGAGACTATTCTAGGATACCTGTGGATTTCTTATACGAGAAGGCCAAGATTTTTGCTAAAGCTTTAAGCATGGATGCTTTGGAAAATGTTTTAACGTTGCTGATATATGGACAAGTTTTGTTTCACCGTTGCAACAAAGTTGTTGATAGGGCTGCTATTAAGATCTTCCTCAGCAAGAATCCTGTTCCCACTCTACTTGGTGATTTACTGCATTCCATCAATGCTAGAGTATCGAAAAGACAAGGTTGTGTTCTCGGATGTATTCCTCTTCTGCACAAGTGGTTTATTTCGCACTTGCCTCGATCAGTGATAAGGAATGAAGAAGGTTTGACTTGGATTCAGAGAATTATGAAGCTTTCTTATGATGACATCATTTGGAATCAAAAAGAGTTCGAGGGGATCCAGTTATTTGATCGTTGCGGAGAATTCCCTAATGTGCCTCTTCTTGGTACCCGAGGGGGAATCACTTACAATCCTATCCTTGCTCGACATCAGTTTGGTTTTGCTTTGAAAGATAAGCCACGCTCCATATATCTTAGTGCGGAAAATTTCGACTACGATTTCGATACAACCGGAAAAAAGGGTCGTTTCATTAAAGCTTGGTACGAGGTAAAAAAGGTGGGTATAAGAGATTTGGGATTAAGAAACTATATTCCTTCGGACCTTTATTTTAGATGGATCTATGACCGAGTCGTTGAATTTGGAATACCATATCCTTCTGACACACCTATAGTTCCAAGGATTACTCCTCCAGTCATTCCTGTGGAAGTGGAGCCTTATGTACCCGCTCCGGATGAAGACCTAGCTGCCACAGTTGCTTGCTTGAGGCAAGAAAAAGCTGATCTTGAAAAGCGCTTACGTGAGGTTGAGGCCGAAAAAGCAGTGTTAGTGGCTGATGCTAAAGAGCGAGACGGTATGCTTGACTATTTCTCCCGTAAATGGAAGATCGAAGATTTTATTTCCCCAAATCAAATACATTCATGGGAACAAGAGATTGATAGACTTGTTCAAGAAAGGAACGAAATGATCAAAGCTCATAAGGAAGAGATCCGGAGTTTGAAGAGGAAGCGCCGACTTGAAGATTGATTTCTATTTACTTTGTTTTGTTTATTGTTATTTTCAATACTTTTGATGTAACTATAAAACTCATAATATACGGATTTTCAATTAAGTTACTAATTTATTTTGCTTTTTTTTTTTTAAATGTGTTAAAAATCAATTAACTCCTTGAAAACATTGCACGCATAAAAACATATCATTCATAACATAGCATCACAGGTTTCTATAAACAGGTCTCTCATCTTTCCGCTGTTTATTTCAGTAAGGAAATGGATCTCGAACAATCTGTCAAGAATCTCCAGGCTCAAAATGCTGAGTTCCAAGCTTTGATCCTGAATTTGTCCAAGGGGCAAGACGAGCTGAAATCCCTTCCGACTAAGAAGGAGAAGAAGACCAGGAAGCCGGTAAGTATTCTCAACATGGAATCTGACATGTTTATGGGTACGCTGACTGGCCCGTTCTATAGTCACCTACTGGGTAGTTCTTCCTCTGGTTTTATGGAGCTCATATTGACTGGAGAGCGTGTTGAAAATGGTATTCGAAGTGGGAAGATTCAGGTAGGTGCTGCCTCTAGTACTACAAAGAAGCTGTATCATGGAAATAATGAATCTAATGTTGTCCACAGTCAGAAGGGTCGTAATAAGAATGATCAGAATCAATCTGTTGGGGCCGTCCTAATCTCTGCACCAACACCTCAACAGACCCCCAGACAAGGGCATCAGCGTAGGTCAGACGCACCTAGAAGGCAATTCACTAAGATCAATATGTCTTTATCTCAAGCTCTGCAACATTTGTTAAAAGCCAACTTGATCACTATAAGAGATCCTCCGAAGAATGTCACTCCTACATCTCCAAACTATGATCCTAATGCAAAATGTGTGTACCACTCCAATAGTCCTGGAAATCATGCTGATAACTGCTGGGAACTAAAAAATAAGATTCAAAACATGATAGATGCTGGTGAAATTGAGTTTGAACCTCCAGAAACTCCGAATGTTATTACTGCCCCTATGCCAAAACATGACAAAACCGTTAATGCTATAATGGACACGGTCCATGTCTATGATGTAATAGATCTGTCAACTCCTCTCCTGGATATCAAGAGAAGGCTTCTACAAGCCGGTTTATTTTCGGGGTGCGACCCAGGTTGTTATTATTGTGCATCCCAACCCAATGGTTGTGAGAACCTGAAAAGAGGAATTCAAGGCTGGATGGATCGTCGCACTATCAGGTTTTAAAAGATTCCTTCTATAGAGAATTTGTGCGAAGGTTTATCCCGTGGCTTGAAGATTGAAGACGTATCGGTAATTTCCAAAGTTCCACTGAAGATCCCAACTAAAGCTCCGTTCAAGATTTCTGCTGAACCCCGTGTAGTTCATGTGATCATTACTAAGCCTGGTCCAATTCCATACTCTTCTGACAAGGCTATCCCTTGGAACTATGGTGCCGAGGTCTATATTCAGGGAGTTAAACAAGAACTTATAACTAACAAGGTTGCTGAAGACGTTAATCCTGATGTAAGTAATATTTCCGGAACTAGTAAAGTAACAAGAAGCGGAAGAGTGTTTTCTCCAGAGATCTCTGCAAACACTACTGCACCAGCTGGTACCTCTATTCCTAATCAAAATGCTGATACCCGAGGTAAAGGACCATTGCATGAACCCATCCAAACACCAGTTGAGACTGCTACTGAAAATCCATCTCCTGAAGAAGCAAATGAGTTCTTGAAGATCATCCGCAAGAGTGATTATGACATTGTTGAACAGATGGGGCATACGCCTTCCAAGATCTCTATGCTGTCACTCCTAAGTTGTTCCAAGACTCACGCTAAAGCCATGATGAAGTTTCTAGAGGCTTCCTATGTGCCACATGAGATTTCTGTCACCCAACTCGAGAATTGTATTGCAAATCTGACGACAGACAATTACCTTGGGTTTTGTGACGCTGATCTGAGTCCTAGTGAAAAGAATCATAACAAGGCGCTGCACATCTCCATTGAATGTGGGGGCACCACCCTGGCCCACGTATTAGTTGACAATGGTTCATCTCTGAATGTGCTACCCAAGATGGTATTGGACAAACTCAACCCTGAAGGAATCGTGCTGAAATCCAGTGATGTGATAGTGAAAGCTTTTGACGGTTCAATGAGTACGATATATGGTGAAGTGGAGCTCCCAATCAGAGTAGGTTCTCAGACTTTCAACATTGTGTTCTATGTAATGGACATTCATCCCGCTTATTCCTGTCTACTTGGGCGCCCTTGGATACATGGGGAAAATGCTGTGACTTCGACTCTGCATCAAAAACTGAAATACCCGGCGAAAGGCAAGATTGTCACTGGTTATGGTGAAGAAGAATACGTGGTAAGCTTTATAGATGAGACCAAGTATGTTGAGTTTACTAGGGAAGCCTTCGAATCTCCCCGACAGGCGTTTGAATTGGTCCCTCAAATGGTTCCTGAGGCTAAGCCTGCCTACACTGCTCCTAAAGTCACCAGAATTCCTCCTACAATGGCTTCTCTGAAAGACGCTAGGGCTGTGGTTGAAGAAGTTGGTTGTACTATCTAGGGGCAACTCCCTAATATTCCTTACAAATCCAACAAGTAGGGTTTAGGCTGCACTGCTAAAGATCAGAATGGAGAAAAATACTCTCGCCCAGAAGGTTTGAAGTATCGTTTCATCAGCAAAGGGGTCAACGCCATAGGAGAAGATGAAGATGATTGCAACCTGGACAAGTGGATCTTTCCTACACCTGACAAAGGGCTGGATAACTGGAAGACTGAAGACATTGTCTCTATCTCCTATAGTCAGGAGTAATTGCCATTTCTAGTTTTGTTTTGCTTTTATGTTTCCCAGTTTTATTTTCTGTACTTCAATAAACAATAAACTTTAAAGCCGTGTGTGTTGCCCGGGGCACAACGGTCCATTTGTTAGGGCTTGTCATTTCATAAGCATATTTTCATTCAATAAAAGCATTGGACGTTTCGTATTCAAATTGTGTGTTCACTTTTATTTTTATAGCTATGTGTTCTTACACACACCCACATAATGCACTGCAGATCCATCTCCACTCTCAATCCCATTGATAACAACTCTGCTATTGCTAAATATGACTTTGAAAATCCGATCTACCAAGCTGAGGATGAAGGTGAGGAAGATTGTGAAGTGCCTAGAGAACTTGCCAGATTGCTAGAGCAAGAAGAAAAGACTATACAGCCGCATGAAGAGCCAATTGAGGTTGTGAATATAGGTACCGACGAAGAAAGAAAGAAATCAAGATAGGGGCTGAACTAGAGGATGGTGTCAAACAAAGATTGATCCAGATGCTACGAGACAATGTTGAGATATTTGCTTGGTCTTACGAAGATATGCCTGGGCTCGATACTGATATTGTGGTTCACCGTCTACCTATCAAAGAAAACAGTCCTCCGGTTATGCAGAAATTACGAAGAAGCAGGCCTGACATGGCTCAGAAAATCAAAGAAGAGGTTGAGAAACAGTTCAATGTCGGTTTCTTGAAGGTTCTGAGCTATCCACCGTGGATCACTAATATAGTCCCAGTACCTAAGAAAGACGGAAAAGTCAAAATGTGTGTAGATTACAGAGATTTGAATCGAGCAAGTCCTAACGATGATTTCCCCTACCACATATTGATATTCTAGTTGATAGTACTGCACAATGTAAGGTGTTCTCTTTCATGGATGGTTTCTCAGGTTACAACCAGATTAAGATGGCACCCGAAGATATGGAAAAGACAACTTTCACTACTCCTTAGGGCACCTTCTGTTACAAAGTCATGCCATTTGGGTTGAAGAACGCAGGGGCAACGTATCAGCGTGCAATGGTAGCTCTGTTCCATGATATGATTCACAAAGAAATAGAGGTCTATGTTGATGATATGATTGCGAAGTCCAACACTGAAGAAGAACATCTGGTCCACCTGCAGAAATTATTTGATAGGCTGAAGAAATACAAGTTAAGACTGAATCCAAACAAGTGTACTTTTAGGGTGAGGTCTGGTAAGTTACTAGGGTTCGTTGTCAGCAATAAAGGCATTGAAGTCGACCCTGCGAAAGTAAAAGCCATACAAGAAATGTCGGTTCCACGGAATGAGAAAGAAGTTAGAGGATTCTTGGGACGTTTGAATTACATTGCCAGGTTTATTTCCCATCTGACCGCTACTTGTGAGCCGATCTTCAAGTTATTGAGGAAAGATCAAGCATTGAAATGGAATGACCAATGCCAAGAAGCTTTTGAAAAGATCAAGAAGTATCTTCAAGAACCTCCGATTATGATACCACCCGTTGAAGGAAGACCTCTAATTATATACTTAGCAGTGTTGGAGAACTCAATGGGGTGTGTACTGAGGCAACATGACGAGTCTGGTCGAAAAGAGCATGCAATATACTACCTTAGCAAAAATTTTACCGACTGTGAAACAAGATACTCACTGCTCGAGAAAACTTGTTGTGCTTTGGCATGGGCTGCTCGCCGACTGAGACACTATATGTTGAACCATACCACTTTATTGATCTCTAGAATGGATCCTATCAAGTATGTGTTTGAGAAACCCGCTCTCTCCGGACGAATAGCAAGATGGAAAATGATACTAACAGAATACGATATTCATTACACGACACAGGAAGCAATCAAGGGACGTGTGTTGGCAGACCACTTGGCCCAGCAAGCTGTAGACGATTATCAATCTATGAGTTTTGAATTCCCAGATGAGGATGTTATGCTTGTTACTGATTACAAACAACCTGGTCCGGATGAAGGACCCGAACCAGGATCCCGATGGACCATGGTTTTTGACAGAGCTTCGAATGCACTTGGTAATGGTATTGGCGCTATGATTATATCTCCAGCAGGTGGACACACTCCATTTACAGCAAGACTGTGTTTCGATTGTACCAATAATATGGCTGAGTATGAAGCATGTATCTTAGGTCTCCGAGCTGTTATTGACTTAAGAATCAAGTTCTTAGAAGTATATGGGGATTCAGCCCTAGTAATTAGTCAGATCAAAGGAGAATGGGACACGAAGCATCCTAATCTCATGCCTTACAAGGATCTGGTGTTATCTTTGATTCCTCACTTTGAAGAGATTACTTTTGAACACATTCCCCGAGAGGAGAATCAATTGGCAGACGCATTAGCTACTATGTCATCAATGTTCAAGGTCAGATGGGACAATGAGGCTCCTATAGTTATTATTGAAAGACATGACGAATCGGAATACTGTTACGAGATAGCTACTAACAAGGTTGAAGAAAAACCATGGTTTCATGAAGTAAAAAGATATCTCGAAACTCAAGAATATCCTGAAGGGGCATCTATCAATGACAAGAAGTTCCTAAGAAGATTCGCGTCCAAATTCTTCCTGAGTAATGGTACCCTATACAAGCGCAATCATGATTCAACTCTGCTTCGTTGTGAGAACAAGAAGGAAGCAGAAGAGATTATGGAAGACATGCATGACGGTATCTTTGGAACTCACTCTAGTGGACATACTATGGCTAAAAAGATCTTGAGAGTGGGTTACTACTGGTCCACTATGGAAACTGAGTGCCATCAGCATTCCAGAACTTGTCACAAGTGCCAGATCTATGCTGACAAAGTTCACGTACCTCCAGTTCCACTGAATGTTCTGACTGTTCCTTGTCCTTTCGTAATGTGGGGCATCGATATGATCGGGGAAATCAAACCTACTGCTTCCAATGGACATTGATTCATCCTTGTGGCCATTGATTACTTCACTAAATGGGTAGAAGCTGCTTCATTTGCTTCCGTTACCAAGAATGTGGTGGCCCGATTCATTAAGCATAACCTCATCTGTTGGTATGGCATCCCCGAAAGGATTATCACAGACAATGGTATCAACCTGAACAACAAGATGATTACTGAACTTTGCACGCAGTTCAAGATCAAGCACCACAACTCTTCTCCTTATAGACCAAAGATGAATGGCGCAGTGGAGGCCGCCAACAAGAACATAAAGAAGATTGTACAGAAGATGATCGTTACTTACAAAGATTGGCACGAGATGTTACCATTTTCTCTTCATGGTTACCGCACTTCAGCACGTGCTTCAACCGGGGCAACCCCATTTTCACTAGTCTATGGCATGGAAGCAGTGTTACCGATTGAAGTTTAGATTCCATCTCTAAGAATCATGAAGGATGCAGAGTTAGAGGAAGATGAATGGATCCATACTCGACTAGACCAGATAAACCTAATTGATGAGAAAAGGCTTGCGGCTGTTTGTCATGGGCAGTTGTATTAGAAGCGTATGATCAAGGCGTTCAACAAAAGAGTCAAGCAACAAGTGTACCAGACTGGTGACTTGGTAATAAAGCGAATCATTCTACCACAAAGTGATATTATGGGCAAGTGGACTCCCACCTATGAGGGACCGTTTGTAATCAAGAAGATCTTCTCTGGAGGAGCAATGATACCCACTACCATGGATGGCGAAGACTTTCCACACCCTCTGAATGCAGACATAATAAAAAAATACTACGCATAAATAAGACCCGCTAGGTCGACGTACCTAGGCAAAAATAAGGGAATCCCAGCGAACCAAAAAGGTTCGGGAAAAAGTTAGGGATATATATATATATATAGAAAAATTGTACACCCGGCAAGTTGAAAACCCGAAAGGGCGACTTGGGCAAAAAAGGGTATCTTGGTAGGCTGAAAACCTGAAAAGGCGGCTTAGGCAAAAGTTAAGGATTAAAGCATACGACTATGTCTCGTTCAGATCACTTAGTGGTATTAGCAATGTCAAGTTCGAAGGGCACAGACCGGTTCAATCACCTTTCCCCAACAAGCAAGGGATGAGATGCTCGAAGACATAATGGCAATAGAAGAGTTGAAACTCAATAGGATTGTTTCCACATAGCTATTTTTCTTTTGTTTTACTTTGTATCTTTTCAAAAAAACACACAAATGTTCTCCTATTATTTTGCCTATTCATGGCTCTTTCTTAATACAATTCATTTTTCTTTTCTACTCTCCCGAGTATTTCTTTCTTTCAAACGCGCAAACGTCCAATGATAATATCGAATGAACATATGCATATGAACATGATTGAAATTTATCTTTTCCTTCGCAAAATATCTGTATGTTTGTAAAATACAGGAAAGGCAATTGGACAATGTCTAAGTAGTCCAGAAGTCCAGAAATCCCCCCCTTAGAGTCAATAGTTTGGAGGGATCCCCACAGAGTAATCATTAAAAAGCTCCCTTCCCAATAGAGATTTAGTTACCCAACGAAGTTTTACATCTTCGACACTGCCGGTTCGACGATACTCCTCTTCTCTCCAACTGGATTTATTCATATCTCCTATCCCCAGTCAGGGTACATCAAAATCATTCAAATGGCTCTTATCCCCAAGTAGAAGTCATAAATCCCCAGCTGAGCATCTCCAAGACAAAATCAAACATCAAAATCACAACAATACAGAGATATATTTTCTCAAAAGCAGCATCAATCATACATCATATACATCACATGCATATTCATACATTGCATACATTACTTCATGATAAATATACGAGTTTCTCATTTATTTTGAGAGACTCGTCATATAATACATGCACCATGACATCGCATAAAAATTAATTTCAGTTTTTTAGGACACAAGTGCCAGTAGATAAACAAATTCTCAAATCTAATTCAGTTACCACGAACGGTGCTGACACGATCAATCTTCCAAGATCTAATTCAGTTACCACGAACGGTGTGGACACGATCAACTCTCCAAAGTCTAATTCAGTTTTTACGAACGGTGCTGACACGACAAAAGATCTAATTCAGTGACTACGAACGGTGCTGACACGATCAACCTTCAAAGATCTAATTCTATCATCACGAACGGTGTAGACACGATCAATTTTCTAAGATCTAATTCAGTTACTACGAACAGTGCTGACACGATCGACCTTCAAAGATCTAATTCTATCATCATGAATGGTGTAGACACGATCAATTTTCTAAGATCTAATTCAGTTACTACGAACAGTGCTGACACGATCGACCTTCAAAGATCTAATTCTATCATCACGAACGGTGTAGACACGATCAACTTTTCCAAAGTCTAATTCAGTACTACGAACGGTGCTGACACGACTAACATTCAACAACTACTTCCCAACACTTCAAGTTCAGATATAGTCTAACGTATGATTTATTCTGACTTTCAAGACAGGTGGCATCTCTAAGCCCATCCCCCCGATGGTACAAATTTCTAGGTATTCTAGTGCTCAATCCTCTTCCACCTTCAGATACCGACTGGCATACAAACCATTCTACATCTTCAGGTTTAAGAATATTGAACAGGGGCAGCTGTCATACCCCAAAATTTGCCCATCTCATGCTCCTACTTAAGCTCATACCAAAGTTCAAGGCTCAAAGACACATCCTCCTAAACAATGGCTCAAGGAACTAGGGTTTCGATTTCTCTGAAGAAAATCAATGAATCAAAGTCTCCAATGGATTTCATATGGCCTATGATGCTTCAAACTATCTCTATGGCAAAGTACAAGCTTTAATTCTAAGGATTGCCCAGTCAAATGATCAGAAAGTCAACAGTCGACTAGTTTGACCTAAAAGTCAACTATGGTCAAAGTACAGTCAAAACACCTGATTTTTGGTCAACATACATATTTTGAAGTATCATTCATCATTTGATCAAGGATTTATCATGATTCATCAAGGGAAGTTCGAAAATCAACAAAATTCAAAGTTTATAAATTAGGGTTTTTTGGACTAAAAGTCAACTGAACTTTGACCAGCCATAACTCTCACATGGAACATCATAAATTTCCCATCCAAAACTCATTTTGAAGGAAATTGAATTCTCTACAAATTTGTCTCTCACATAGCAGGTCCCTTTTGAAAGTCAACCAAAAGCAGTTTTTTGTCAAAGCCAATATCATCAAGATAAAATCATCAAATGGAAATAAGCTTCCAAAGTGGCTTGAAGAGGACATCTTGAGGTTTCTAAAAAGTCCTAGAACTCTTCCATATCTTAAAAATTGAGGGAGATATGCCTTGTCAAAGTTGGACAATTTTAAGGAAAAAATGTGAAGTAAAAGGCTTCAAAATGGATCTTTTTGCAAATAAATCCAATCTTTTTGGCCCAATCTTCATTCCTCATGATATCCAAGATTCAAAATCCAATTGCCACGAATTTACTTAGGGTCCGTTTGGTTGGGAGTAGATGGAGGGGAGGGGAGGGGAGAGGAGGGAATAATTATAACAATATGTGTTTGGTTCATTTTTTATAAGTGGAGGGGAGGGGAGCAAAATCCCTCCTAGACTCACTTTAGCTCCCCTCCAAATTGGAGGGATTTGGAGGGGAGGGAAGATTCAATAATTGTAGTTTTATTATTTTCTCTATTTTAACCTCAATTATATTTTTAATGTCAAAATTGTCCTTATTGAATTATTAAAGACTAGATTTTTTTCTCTATATTATTTCACGTTTATTTTTTTTTTCTATTGTGCGGTTGCTATTTGTGCGTTGTTGCTCCCAGGTGAGTTTTTTTTTAATTTTGTTGAACTTCCCCTTTTTTATATTAAGTTATTTTTTTAATAATAATAACATACTTATATTTATATCAGTTCTTTTTTATAATATACGATAGTAATAAGGTTTTTTTTATTATACTAATAATAATAATAATAATATACAAAATATGAAAATATAATATATTTATGTTATAACTAAAAATTTTAACTCTAATATTATTTGTTTTATTTTTTTAATATTCTAACATTATTTTATTTATTTTTAATTATAAAAATTGTTTTATTGAGTTAGATGAATGAGATGATTAATGGTTTGATTTGCGTTGAAGATATATAATTCAACTAATGTATGTTGTTGTTTACGGTTATATTATAGTTTATGAATGAATAAATTATTATTTGGTGAAATTTACTCAATACTATTGTTATTTATAATTATATTGTTATTTATAATTATTTTTACTAAGTACAAATAATAATATTTATAAGGATAAAAAGGTAAATTGATTTTAAAATCCCTCCCCTCCCCCTGTGAACCAAACATACTTGTTGTTAAAAATTTCTCCCCTCCCCTCCCCTCCCCTTCTTTGAACCAAACATATATTTAGTTAAATTATCTCCCCTTCCTTCCCCTCCCCTCGATTAAATTCCCACCCCTCCCCTCCGTTGAACCAAACGGACCCTTAGTTTATTTGGTTTATTATGATTTTTTATTCAATTAAAAAAGAATTAAAATCAAGTAAATCAAAGGAAAATCAATATTTGGTAAAAGATATGATTTGGATCCAATACAATC
This sequence comes from Vicia villosa, assembly GCF_029867415.1. NCBI lineage: Eukaryota > Viridiplantae > Streptophyta > Magnoliopsida > Fabales > Fabaceae > Vicia > Vicia villosa. The sequence goes on along the minus strand of NW_026705610.1, from coordinate 232,040 downwards.
ATCAATAATGTCCCAATATCAATCAAATTTCGTGCAAGCAAGATTTGTGCAAGAAAGATTGAAATTGGCCAAAATTGGAAATATTATGAACCATATTTTCCAATCAAATTTCCAAGATTGAAATCAAAGATTGAAGAAGATTCAGTCCCCAATTTTTACCCTAATTCATTCCCTTATATAAACAAAATCATTCCAGACCCCTAGGGGACGAAAATTCTGCCTCCAAGAGCCCAAGCTTTTTTCTTAAAATTCAAGAATAAGTCAAGATCGAATTTGGAGCTAGAGTGTGATTCAAGCCATTCAAAGCATCCAAGAAGATTCACTGAAGCATTCTGAACCTGTTGGGGTCATTGCACGACATCAGCACCCCCAGAACGTTCTCCTATAAGCCGAGGTAGGTTACAAAAATCTCAAACTCGATTGCTCCGATTCATGGCATATAAGCATGTATTAAATGTGTATATACGTTTGTTATGATGTGTTTATTATTTCTGGAGCTTTAATTTGGTTTCTGGGCGTGTTAACCACAGTTCACCATGAACGAATTATTAGGGTTTCCATTAGGGTTTCTTTATACAGGTACTCTTAGGCCAAATTAAGGCCGTGGTTGAATGCGTGAGGCCCAGACGAACTTAATGGTGGCCTCGCGAAGAATTTTTGTTGTTGTTTGCATGTATTTGTAAATCACAGGTTTGTAGCTATGGAAGCGTCCTTTGCTATAGACCAGTTGCAGGGCTAAGACGACGGAAGGAGGTTGAAGACGACCATGCGTCACCCCCCATTGGCTGGACTGCCCTCGCGTTTGTTTTTTAAAACAAACCGTTCTTGTGCTTTAAGACGCACGCTCATACCATGCTCCCTCACCGTTCCAGCCTTCAGATCTTGTAATTCCCGGATCCAACGCACTAGGAGCTACAAGTGCATCATAGACCCTCAGCCCTGCGCCACACCTGATCAAACGCTAATTTTTCTAATTTTTTTTTATTTTTAATTACATAGTTTCTTTTTATTCTATTTATTTTTCTTTTGGTTTATTGAATATTTATTTTCTAAAATCTTTTTATGTATTCATAAAAGTTTATTTTTTTTTATATATTGTTTATTTTAATTTATTTCTTTTTATCGAGAGTTCGATTTTTATTTTATTAATGATTATTTTTATTCTAAAGGCCGATTCTATTTGCAAAAATACTTTTAATCAATTAAATAATTAGGATTTAATCCAATAATTATTTAATTGATAGATTAAATCGAACTTTCAACTTTTCTTTAATTTTTGGGGTTATTTAAATCATTTAATAGTTTCTAACCCTGATTGATTTTGGTGAATCAGAGTTGTCGATCTTTAATACACTGACATTTCTCTTCTTTGTGCCTAATTTTTCAGGGTTAATCAAGATCCTTCAGCCACGCGTCATACCAGATCGAAAAGCTAAGTTTCTAATTTTTTATTTAATTTAACATCATTTTATTTTTATTTGGCCTTTTGGATTAAAATAGGGTTTGCTTCAATCGCCAATGAATTTGTAATGCACTCACCTCTTTTTATTTTTCCTTTGTTAATATTCAGGGTTAACCAGATTGATTAAAGCTCAAACCCTCGGTAACACTAAACTTATTCTCATTTAATTTCTAACCTCGATATTATTACTTGTGGTTAACCTATGAATTTTCTGGTTTATCTTATAAATTGCTTTTTCCCCCTCCCCATGATGATATATTTTGTAACTGCTCCTGGTTTGTATTGTTTGGCCTTGAAGACACTTAAACTGTGATGCTATTACATTATTATTGATTATTATTGCGTGATTAGTAATCTTAGAGAGTGCAAGCCTTGAAATAATTTAGGTCATTAATTAAAAGATAATTATCTGGATTGAATCACATGATTGTGCACCCACACACCTTTTAGGTAACCCCTCTTGTTGCCTGTTGCCTTGTATTTGCTGCCTTGTTTATTACAGAATAGTCAAGTCCCTCGGATACGAGGATGCCTCAGCAAATGTTGCCCTCAGTTCATTCTCATCACTGAAGATGTTGCCTTCGGTTATATGATCTTGTCCCTCGTAGTTGCCTACGATATGATGTGATAGTCCCTTTCGACTGCTGAGGCGTCCTCTTTGGTTGCCTAAAATGAATGTTCTATCCTTCCTTTAGACTACCGGTCCTCTTCATGGCAGGGACAGTCTTATGGCGAACGATAACTTCGACGACCCTTCAACCTCCAATAAAGGGTTTCCTACCCTCTTATGGTATGGATAGCCCTGAAAGGCTAAAAGAACCTTTTTAATAGGGGTAATTATCTCCTAATTGATTGCTCTGGTTTAAATCTTTTTCTTACCCTTTATCAAAAACCTTCAAAAAGGGTACGCTTATTTACAAGCTAAAGTCCTTATTTCAAATCTTTTTCTTTATTCACTGCAAACATTTTCAAACATTTCAAAGTGAGCTAAGCAATTAAGAGCCCATGGAAAACCATGGATGCAAAGAGTTCCTTACACTTTCCCTTTGTATAAATTATCTCCCGAACTCAAAATTTCAAAAAGGTTTTTTTTCTGTTCTTTTAGCCTTTCTATATATATTGGATAAAATAAAAGTTGGTGGCAACTTTTGCTTAACCGCGACATTTTAAAAGTCAGTTCTCCCACCGTATTACCATTCTGTTTATAGTGATGGTGATATTTAGTGTTAAGATCTAATTTGTTTCTCTTAGTTGAGTGGTGATTTTCTTGGGTTTCCTTTTTGCGGTTTATTTGTATGTTCGGTAGTTGATTTTTTTTCTTATTTTGTTTAGTTTGTCAAGCTAAGTATTTGTTGTGCTAGTAGCTAGGCTCATTGTATTTGTTTTGTTGGTATTGTTGTCATTAGAAACAACAATATAAGCTAATAAATTTATCAATCAGACAAATAATATTAGAATCACAACCTAATAAATAACTCTAAATCACTTGATAAAAAAAGGAATGACAACTTACTAGAGAAAAAACATTTACCAATTGAATGAATTTGGTAAGGTTATTAACACTCAAGGATTGAATGGTATAGGTTGACATTTGAAAGGATGCAATGGAACTTTGAATTATAGAATTTAAGAGCTCTATAAATCCCTAAGCACTTACTAAATTTCAATTTCAGAAAAGAGTCATTGAACCTTGGATTTTTTGGATTTTTCACTCAAATATTATAAATTCTTTAAAGCATCATATTCCTAAAAATCTTAACATTAATTCCTAATAATCGTCCAAAAAATAATTGTCTCACATTTAACTTAAACATAAACAATCTCAATCAAGTAACATAAATAATTACATATTTATACTTCTATAAAAATTAACACATAACATAACATACACAAACATAATAATACAGTGTTATGATTGTCCTTCATAATAATATGAGTCCTATATATCCAATCTAATGATCTAAATAGGACTAATACTAAAGAATATGAGAGGTTGCACATTTTAATGTTGAATGCTATTGAAAGCATTGAGATCGTCAATACAAAAAAACATAAAATATTAGTATGGAACATGTATTTCTTTTTTGTTGCTAAAAAACTATTTTTTTTCAATCTCATATGAACTAAATGCTCACAAGCCTAATAAACAAAATTCTTTTTTGTTGCATTGTGAATGTGAGAAAAATACAAGATGAATGAGTTTAATTGTGTGACTTCCATTTTTTTACTTTCTAATACTTTGTTGAAATAGAAAATAAATAACTTGAAGGTAAATAGATAAGGAAGGAAAGTAAAACAAAGAGTTATCTTTCCTCAAAAAACCTGGTAGCTACATAGTGTCCCTTCAGTCTTGAAGAATTTTCCACTATATCCTACTTCACATAACTTGTTTCCATTTTTTTAAATTAAATATAGGGTTAATGAATTTTTTGGTCCCTCTAAATATTACAGATTTCGTTTTTAGTCCTTCCAAAATTTTCCTTTAGAGTGTGTTTGGATGAGGTAATTAGAAATTTTAAAGTAATTTAAAATTCAAAGCAATTCAAATGATTCAATTCAAATCCATTCATTTTTAAATTGTTTTGTTTGGATGGAGTATTAAGATAATTCATTGTTTGATTTTTGGTGTCATTTTGTATAAAATTTAAATTTTTTGGACCAAATTAAAAAATGAAAAAGTAGGGACTAATTTGTAATTTTTAAAAATTTGAAGGACCAAATTGTAAAATTTAAAAATTATTAAGGACCAATTTGCAATTTTTTAAAAATTTTTGGGGTCAATTTTATAATTTTGAAAAATATGAGGACCAATTTGTAAATTTTGAAGAATAATAATAATAAATACATTCTATGGAACATGAGAGGAATTTCAAATTCTTTGGTTTTTGGTGTCATTTCAAAATAATTAAATTTAACTTAGGATGAAATACTCCATAAATTTCCATCATTTTAACAATTCTTCATTTTTGTATCCAAACAATGGATTTTAGTCAAATCATTTTAAATTCCCTCAAAACATTACTTTCCCTCATTAAAATGCTCCATCCAAACACACTCTTAAGAAATTGTCCCTTCAAAATTTTTCGTCTAAATTATTGGTCCCTAACGTTAAATTTGCTAGAGATTAGCTACGACTTTAGCCACCGATTAGCTACGAAATTTGACATTAGAGACCAATAGTTAAGAAGAAAAATTTTGAAAGAACGATTTCTTAAAAAAAAATTTTGGAAAAACTAACATCAAAATTTAAAATATTTAAAGAGATGAAAAAGTTCATTAACCCTTAAATATATTACAACCACTAGAGTAACTACTTGTTCAACTGATGATATTCTAGATATTACTTTACAAAGATACTGACTTCAACTAATTAGTTTAAACAAAGCCCTTTGAGGATTTACAAGTATGGAATAAAAAGTGTTTAAGTATTTACAAGATAAATTTTAAAATAGATTATATATAATATTCATAATAAAAGCGATGAATTTTCTAAAAGAAATTATACAGAATAAAATTCACTTCACTCTATGTGTTTCTAATTAAATAGTGCTTAATGAATTTCTCTTTTATCAAATACTAGAAATGATGTATCGTGAATTAAATTTTTTTTATAGATATTATGATTTTTTTTAATAAACTGGTTCAATTATACATGACTAGTGTATATTCTTTATGAATGCGCTACTAGTCAAAAATATCGCACGCAACTTTATACTATTTTGCACGTTTTGTTGCTCATAGCTTGTAATATTGTACTATTATATATCATGGGTGTTAATTTGAATGATTCTTTGATAGCTACATGAAATCATATTTTCAAGATGAAATCTTTTAGACGATGCTAACTTTGATATTTGAATAATGTCAAGTATAGATTCATCAACCAAGTGATTTGACTTTTGAGAGGTGAACATACAATCCAAGTCAATTCTTCATGAGAGACAAAATTACCATCAAAAGAAACAACAACCATTAGTGAAATGACTCTTTGCTCTTTCGCTCAAAGAAAATAACACAAGATGAAGTGTCTCTTTGTTCTTTTGGTAGAAAATGGTATTAGATGAAGTGAGACTTTGTTCCTTTAGATGGAGAAGTTGTTCTCACCAGAGCAATTTTTGGGACAAATGTAATTTTTTTGGTTCCTTTGGTAAGAAGAGATGGTTTTGTTACCAGAGTGAACCTTATAATTTGATTATAATAAGATCTTTACTTTCTTTTAGTATTCAAAATATGTCATATACATTAAAACACATAATATAGAATAAATGTATCCTCTAATATACTTATTATCATTATAATAAATTCAGAGATCATTGCTTTTCAAACCAAATAGGTTTTAACACGCTGCTTTACCTTGGGAAACCAAACCATTAAATATAATTACATATGAAATTTTTATATCAGTAATAGTAAATTTCATCTGTGTATTTCAAAGATTTGTCATATTTTGATATTTCAGAATTATCATTTATTTGTAATTTGATTTTATCGATTCATTGTAATTCGATTTGATCATTCAATGTAGTATTGAACCGTGAGTTATCCTTTACACTCAATTAATTTGATTCCATTGGTGTTATTTTTTAGCTTGAGCAAATGGGTCAAGGTCAAAATATGTATGTCTTGAATCACAAGCTAGAAGCATTGAAATAAGATATCTTTGAAACTTGATTTGAATCAAAGCTTTGGCATATTCGAACTAAACATAAAAGAGAATTTTGTAATTTTTGCGCTGTTAAGATGATTTAAAATAAGAATGTGTCTATTTTGATTCAAATACCTCCTTGATGTGAATCATGATTCAGATCATGACTAGTTAAATTGTTTTGAAAATCACCTATGTTCGTGTGATTCGAATCATGCAATTGCTTAACTCGAATCACATGATTCAAATAAATGATTGGAATCAAATAAGTTATTTTTAGAATTTATCACATTGATTCAATTCATTATTCCATCTCATTCATATCTTACTTTATGATCATACTCAAACCATTTGCTCACTTTCTCACCAATTTATCACCTTCTCTCTCAAGTCAAGACCATAGAAAACATTTATAGTGTGTTGATTGACTTATAACTATTTAGGAGTTATGAGAGGTTCTTTATATCACCAATCATCTTCAACCTTGAACCAAGAAATCCCATTGTTGTGGTACTCAACTCTAAATATTGAGTGTGAGTGGTTGATGTAAGGTACATTGAGGAATGCAATACTTTTTGCGAAGTTTTTTTTACATGTATTAAATTGAAGGATCAATATTGTGATTTTGGTGTCTGGAGAATGATTTCCAGCAAACAAAAAAAATATTATTTCCTCCTCCATTGAAGACTCTTGTAGAACCAAGTCAAGGTTGTTATAGAACAAAGTTGGGAGTTTCCAGGATACTTAAGTGGAACAAAGACTCCGATAAAGGACTTCTGATAGGGTTTAGTTAAGATTGATGCAGAGCAGAATCTTAGAGTAGAACTTTGGGTCTAGCAAGGAAATTGGCTCAAGATCAAGTAAAGATCTTGTGAATTCAATAATTTTTAGTGTTATGCTAAAATATAAGGGAATTTCAAATTTAGACTTGTGTTTACATAAAAAAATTGGTTTAAAGTATTTAGTGTTGTCTTAATTGTCTATTGTAACAAAAGTTCTTTTATGTTAATTTGCAAAATAGTGGAAGACCTAACGAAATGTCAATGGTTCATCTAAAGTGATGATCAAGTTTTCATTCTTGGAGATCAAGATTTCAAAGCCAATCTCTTAATAAGGTCAACACCTAATGTCAAACTACGTTCGGTGGAATACCTGTTGATATTAGTTAAGCAATCACTCTGATAATTGTATCTACCCAGAAGCTTTATCAAGACTTATTAGAATGAAAAAGTCAATTCCTAGGTAAATTCTTGAATCATTGTTGTATTAAGTAAGGGATCTTCGATCTTCTGAGTCTGAAAGAGAGGAAGTGTGAAAGCCCGCGTTGCCTGTGTCAAGTCGTATGTGTTTGTAAAGATATAAGATTAGATCTTGAGTTACTAAGACAAATCATACACGCACACATTCAAATTATCAAAAAGCATACCTCAAGAAAACCTTTTGTGCTTAGCTAATAGATTAAGGACTTATTCTAATCAATTAAGAGGATTTTTAAATGGCATACTCAATTATCCTATTAGGGTTAATCAATGATCACTTTTGTAACACCTATTATCGATTAGAGGGAGCCATAATTGATTAGTGACAGTTCCATTTAAAAACTATCCATATTTGAACTACATAATTGACTATGTGATATGCATAATTGATTATGAGCATTAAAAAGCATGCAAATTATTTCCATTTTAAGCCACACTTTTTCCTATAAGTAGAGATCTTGTTTCTCATTTCAATCACACCAAAAAAGGTATTTTAAATACTGTTTCTCACTCTCCTCTCTCTTTTCTCTCTTTATTTATTCTTCACTTTTTCCTTAGTACTTTAAGAGTGAAATTTACTTGTGAGATGTTTGATTATGGTGTTAGGGCATAACCTTCTTCATGATTATTCTCGTATGCAATCTCGTGTTTTTTTGGAGGATATCCAATATAAAAATCCAAGTTTGTTTTTAAGAAGGTTTGCGAGCATAACATGTTAAAAGCTCACAAATATAATGGGACTCTTAAGAAGTAGCTCTTGGGGAGAATACGCATGCCAAGTGGTTAGGCTGAACGACTATAAATCTCAGGTGCATTCTTTTTATCTCTTATCTCTCTTTATTTCTTATTAATTTTCACTTTGTTCAAATCTGTTTTTAACTCTTATTTTATTCGATTTATTTATTTTTCTGTTTGCTCTTATCAAAATTATTTTGAACAATTGCTTTTACAAAATATTTTTTAATTGGACATTGTTTTTCAATGCTACACAATCCACGCCCTATTTTGTTTGGAATCACTTGAACAACAAGTGGCATTAGAGTCTAACTCCCGCTATAAGACAAATCATCTCAGGAGGTAGTATGATGACTGCAAACACTTTTGTTTTTAACAAATGTCTTTTATGGATACACCTCCACGACTTAATGGGGAAAGGTTTTAGTCATGGAAAGCAATATTTGAAAGTAAAATATCAACACCGGTAGAAAGATTTTCATCTTCCTAATCATTGTCATATTCATCAAATGGAATACTCTAAGATGAAAGTAAAAGATCAACACTAGTAGAATATTTTGAAAGAATGATCTCAATAGATGAACGATCATCCAATGAAAATGATAAAGAAGCCTTATCTTGCCAAATATTTGATGAAGAAGCTTCATTGAGGAGATTATGCAAATAAGCTTTAACAAGTTGAATCTTTGAAAAAGCAATCAGAATAAACACTTGGAGATTCATCATCATATGAACAAGGTGAAAAATCAATGAGATCAATAACAAGAGATACAAATGTGTTTAGAGATATACCCGACGATACATCAGAAGACTCTCATGAAGTATCTTCTCAAATAAGAGATTATAATAAAGAAGATCATAAGTTCTTCAAAGCTTCACAAGAAGACGACATTGAGGTAACTTATCTAATGTATGATCAAATGTTTAAGTTAAGTGTTAGACTCAGAAAATATAATGACAAATTAGTGCAAAACATTAGTAATCTTAAGGGGTATACTGAATCCCTTAAATTGGATTAATGTGAATCTTGAGAGTCTTTGAAAAATTGAAGTAACCAACTTGCATGAAACATTAGAGAAATTTACTAAGGGAAAATATAAGCTTGATTTAATTTTGTCAAATAAAAATACTTAATTTAATGAAAATGGCTTAGGTTATAAACCTAATAGATCATTTAAAGTTATCCACCATGATAAAAAGAAATCCAATTGTCCGATTTGTAAGTGGAATTTTTGTAATAAGATCGACCATTTAGAGTTTTATTGTTATGCCAAGCTAAATGATCTAAGATGGTTGAATGGAAATAACTCCTGACCTCTTAGAACTAAAAATGCACTAGGACCCAAAAAGATTTGGGTACCGAAGGTGAAAAATTAATATATTTTGCATGATTTTTTACATAGTTGAAGAAGTTAAATGAATATTTGATAAAAATTGTGCAAAGCATACATATTCTTTAAGTATACAATAACGTGTTTGTTGATCCTAATAAAGATTGATCAAGTTGTTTGTTGGTATTGATGGTAGTGCTTAACAATAGTGATTGACCAAGATGTTTGCATTGATGGTAATTCTCAACAATCATGATGATCCTGATGTTTATGGAGTTAAATGATCCTTGTTGATCATGTCACTTTGGAGGATGCTTATGCCAAATTTTGAATCAAGAAACCAAAGATATGTAATTTCGACAATGGTTTGTCATTCCCTCACGAGGGGGAGTTTCTCTCATGATATCTTGAGATTTTTAGAGGTAAAACACTTGGTAGAAATTGAATCATAAATATCTAAGGAAATAGTCTAGCAAGTGACCTTTTCTTGCTTATTAAATATCATTTTATCACCAACATATTATTGGTTTGAGTTTAATGAGCCTGATTGCAAAGCAAAAATTGAAATATATAGCCAAAGGGTGTAATGCTGAAGAATAAGGGTGCCAAAAGTAATTATCCAAGCCCAAACTCATGCCAAGGCCGAAAAAGTAGCAAGGAGGCTAAAAACAACCTTTATAATCTATTACCTTATTGGTTCAATCAATTAAAGGTTGTTTGAAATTCAAATTTCAAATTTCTCACCTCATAATCGACAAACCCTAAGGTATAATTGACTTTGGCCTCTGTAAATGTGTTACGCTAGCCATGAATCTTTAGGGTTTCTCTCATTGAATGGCCTAATAAACTATTTGGGCAAATAATTGATTAGAGGCAGCCTATAAAAAGTTACCTCTCCCTCACTCGTCTCTCATCGCATATTTTGTTTCCTTCTTCTTCTTTTTTCTTGTGTTTTCTCTACGTGTGTGCAAAATAGTCTTGAAATATCTATCATCATCATTATGGCTCCAAAAAGAATATGCACATATGGAAGCAAATTTTCTTTAGCATACTACTCACAATTTTTTTCATCTCTAAAGCAAGAGGATAAGTTCAATAGAGATTATGCAAGAAGAAAGATTCTTCATTCCTACCACTTAAAAGAAAAGATTTTTGAAGATTGTGAGCTTTTGAAGCTATTCGATGAAGCTTTGTTAAGAAGTTTCATCTGCTACATCCCTGGCGAGAAGTTTCCAAACTTGGTGAAAATGTTCTATTCCAAACTCAATTATGTTCGTTGACTTATCACTAGTGAAGTAAAGAAGCAACCAATCAAATTATTTCTTAAAGCATTTGTTGAGATTTGAAACCTTTCTCGTATTGTTTAAGACTACAAAGTTAATGAAGATGTAGATTTTTCTCATATCCTTGTTGTAATCTTCTGCTTATCAAATCCAAGCTCTAGGGTCCCTTCTCCTTTCAAGTTGGGCAATTTTCTCCTAGATATTTGTGTCACTCATTATATGGTAACACATATTCTTGTCCAAAGGAAACACAATTTTGGTCAACTAACCAAAATTGGTGTTGTTGCAGTTTTTTTACATGATAAAAAAAGCATAAACAAATTGGGCTAATATCATGATCCATCACATGATGGATAGAAAAAGATAAAATACATGGTTACCATTTGGTGGGCTGATAACACAATTTGGCATGTGTTGGATTCAATCTTGAGGATGAAGAGTAAGAAAAAGACAAATGAGAATAGGAAGTAATGAAATAGGGAAAATGAGAATAATTATCACCTAAGAGGTATTATCTCACAAGCCTCCCAAAGAAAAAGAAGGGCTCTCAAGTCAAAAAGCTCAACCTTAGTATTGAGAACCTTCAATGTTGGAGGAGTTCAATTATGAGATCCCCAAGACTACTCCTACAGAAGCTTTTCTCATCACTATCATCAAAAGGAAGACGAAAAAAAACATAAAGATAAATATCCTATCTTGACTTTTCTCTCTCATAATGGATATTAGTCGCCTCTTATAGTATTCAGAGATGATGGTGATAATTCTAAGTAGTCCTTCTTAGTTGTTTTTGTCTGTCGCTTTTGTAATGTTTTTTATCTCCCCTATTGTATTTGAAATCTCCTTTTTTATTATTAAATTCTTGTGACCTTTTAATTCGTATATCATGATTTATGTGCTTGAATATATTCCATATCTGTTTATATTTTTGGTTATTAAATGCTTGTAACTTTTTCCTTCGTATATCAAGATCTATGTGCTTGAATAGCTTCCATATTTGCTTATCTTTTTTTCATATTTGTGATAATGTCAAAGGGGGGAGAAGTACACTCTCTAGGGGAGTAGGATACACTCTTTATATTTTTCAAAGGAAGTTTAACCACTCCAATATATTACCTTGGTTTTCTTGTTTGTCCACCTTCTAAGAGATGTGTTATAATCATCAAAAAGACAGGGAATGTGGGATCTACGTGTTTGTAGGAATAATGATTGCAAAGATCAATTGACCTATATGGTTTTGATGATGACAACATTATGTGGTGAAGTCTTTATCTGATATGATGATTGAGTTGTTGTGATTTGAAATCAATATGTCAAAGTCAATCTATAAAGAAGTTCAACACCTAATGTCAAGGGGCATTCAATGGAATCCCTAATGATCTCAGTCAAGTAATCTCTCTGATAATGGTATCTATAAGGAAGCCTTATCAAGACTCGTCAAATATAAGAAGTTAAGTCTTAGATGAAGTGACAAATCATTATTGTATCAAGCAAGGATTCTTGAACCTTTAGAGTTGTGAAAGAGAGGAATTATGAAAGGCCGCCTTGTCCATGTCCAATGGTATATGTAAATGGAGGTATAATATTTTCTATTGAATTACTAAAGAAATTCACCCACACACACATACACACATGTGCGTGCACACACAAACACTCAGACACACACACACACACTCAAACAATTTCAAACGAGTTAAAAGCATTTCTGACATAGTTAAAATTACCAGAAAAAATTTATATGCTTAGATAATGTATTAGGGACTCATTCTAATCAACTAAGAGGGTTTTAACCGGAATACACCCCCTCTTATGTTTGGAGTCAGTTATAAAACATGAAATCTTAATGTTATATTTATTGTTCTATTAATCTAATTCAATTTGAACCTTTTGTGTAAATTGAATTATGTTAATTGATGCGTTGCTTGTTTAAGAAACTTCATTTTTCTCAATCGTTGTTATTTATAGGATTAATTGCAATTTTGGTCCTCCTATTATTCTTTTTTTTGGGTTTTGGACCACCTATTTTAAAATCCGGAATTTGAGTCCCTATATTTTAGTTTTTTGAGGATTTTGGTCCCCTACAAATCCGAAGGCAATTTTAAATGAAATGACGCTCACATTGATGATGTGTCAGTGTCAGTTCAGTAGTGAAGTATTAAAAAAAAGTAATTTTATTTAAGATTCATGTTGAACATGTCATCAATGTGAGTTCCATTTCATTAAAAATTGCCTTCAAATTTGCAAGGGGATCAAAATCCTCAAAAAACTAAAATAAAGGGACTAAAATTCCGGATTTTAAAATAGGGGATCAAAACCCCAAAAAAAGTATAATAGAGGGACCAAAACTATAATTATGCCTTATTTCTAATAACCCGAGCTAGCTATTAAATCCATTTAAACATATCTTAGGCCTACATACCCCTTTTAAAGAAAAGTGAAGTTAGATCTTTTGTAGTTCCTCTTAAAAGGAAAATAAAAGGGACCAAAGTAGCCAAAATATTTTTGGGTGTTAAGATTTAACAATACTCAACATGTTTTTTAAAAGGTTAAGCTTTAACAATACTTAACAATTTTTTTAATAAAAAGAGGGACCAAGCTTTAACAATACAGGGTCAATGCACTAAGAGTAGTTTCACCGGGAATAATTCTTCTCTTAGTACCAAGGTTTTAAAACAAAAAGGGTGGTTGAGCTTTAACAATACAAAACCATAAAACAAAGACCAAGCTTTAAAAATACAGTGTCAATGGACTAAGAGTAGTTTCACCGGGAATAATTTTCCTCTTAGTACCAAGGTTTAAAAAACACAAGGGTTTGGTTAAGCTTTAACAATACAAAACCATATGACAAGTGAAAAGCTTTAACAATACTTTAACACAAAAATAAAAGAGATTGAAAAAGAGTTTGAGTACCTTGACAATTTTAATCAATACCATTCCCATTCCTTTTGATTTTCAACAAACAAATTAAGCAATCAAACAATAGATACCTCAAGTGTGTATGATAACATGTGTCACAAAAGACAAACAAGTAAGTATGATAATCATCAATGATAATGAACAAGGATGTTAATACCTTTGGATGGATTCATATATGAATGAATGATAGATGAAGAATATGAAACTCATGCATGTGGGTTAGATAAACAAAGTATATACAAATGATAATACAATGGATAATGGGTACAAAACATAATGATAAACATCAACAAGTATATGTACAACGGATAATGGTTAGGATAAATAAATAAGTACAAAACACAAGGATATGTACAAAGTTAACAAGTTCATGGATAAGCAAAGATCAACATGTTTTTTTGGATTAGGGTTTTAAACCTAGGGTTTTTGAAGTTAAGGATTGAAATTAGGGTTTTAAAGTAAACACCTAAACCTAATTAATTTTAATGATTGAATACCAAATCCTAAAAGAGGATTGGTCTAGGGTACATGGAGAAGTCAAAGACATGATATCCTAACCCTAAACAAATATTCACAAAAATATACAAAGTCACTTTGAAGAAACATTAAAAATAAAATGATTTTTGGTTGATTTTAAATATATAAAAAGACTTGTTTTTGATTAATTTTTAAATTAGATAAAATAAATATTTTTGGATTTTTAATTTATGAGATTAAAATAGACAACATAAAAAAGTATACAAAAAAATAACAAGTCAAAAAGGTTGATATTTCTATTTTTAATGGATTTCTAAAGTTATGAAGAAAAGAAAATAAAATAAATAAATGGTAAAACAAGGTTTTGTGGTCATTAGGGCTTGAACCCACACCACTGAACTCACCACACAAAACATACACCACTAGGCCAGCACGCCAGAAGTGATAGAAGAATGAGTCCAGATCAATATGGAGGTTGATTCCTTGCTTAGAGGTGTATCAGAATGATGCAAATGATCTGGATAGCTTCAATACCTTCCAATGAAGCGATCTGGGAACATAGAATGACTTGTAAGTTGCTAGAACAACAAACCCGGTGGTACCTGTAGCGGGGAAATTGGTGAGACTAAAGCCATGGGAAAGACTTAACTCATTTGTTTTAAACAGAGTCGTCACCGCGCTATATTGTTTCCAAAAGGAATGGAAGAAAGAGCAAATAAAACCTACAGAAGTTTTTAAAATTAAAACTAATAAACTTATCAGAGATTTGCGTAAGGGGGTTTGTTATACAAGGGGAAGGTTTTAAGCACCCCTCATATCCATGGTACTTCATGGGAACCTCTTTGAAAATATTATTGTTTTTGTGTACATGTATTTTGAAAATCATATGTGAACTTGTTTAAAAAGAGTATGGGGATGGGAAAAGAAGTTTTTGAAAGTGAGCTTATAAGTGTCACAAAAGGACGAACAAGTAAGTATGATAATCAACCATGATAATGAACAAGGATGTTTATACCTTTGGATGGATTCATATATGAGTGAATGATGGATGATGAATATTAAATCATGCATGTGGTTAGTAAACAAAGCATATACAAATGATAATACAATGGATAATAAGTACAAGAATACAAGGATAAAAATCAACAAGTATAAGTACAAAAAATAATGGTTAAGATAAACAAATAAGTACAAAACACAAGGAATGAAATCAACAAGGATATGTACTAAGTAACAAGTTCATGGGTAAACAAATATCAACATGTTTTTGAATTAGGGTTTTAAACCTAGGGTTTTTGAAGTTAAGGTTTGAAATTAGGGTTTTAAAATAAACACCTAAACCTGATTAATTTTAAATGATTAAATACCAAATCCTAAAAGAGAATTGGTCTAAGGGTACATGGATAAGTCAAATACATGATATCATAACCCTAAACAAATATTCACAAAAAGATACAAAGCTACTTTGAAGAAACATTCAAAATAAAATGATTTTTTTGTTGTTTTTTAGTATATAAAAAGACTTGTTTTTGATTAATTTTTAAATGATAAAATATTAAATATTTTTTATTTTTTTAATCATGATATAAAAATATGCAAGTTAAATAAACAATACAAAATAAGGAGTCAAAAAGATTAATTTTCCTATTTTTTTATGATTTTTTGAAGTTTAGTTAAAAATAAAATAAAACTAATGCTAAAAAAATAAGCTTTGGCCTTGCTATGGTTTGAACCCAGGACCTTCACTTTTGTAACACAAAACTTAACCACTGGGCCAAGCGTGCGCGTTTGATCAATAGGCCCATTCAGATCAACATAACACTTAAACAAAGAGTGAGAATATAAAAATAAATAAAAGCAAAAGGTCTGGGGCGAGGGGGATTCGAACCCCAGACCTATGGCATGAGAGGACTAAGTGCGCGCTGGTGACCAAGTGAGCTATAACGATGAATTCGTTAAGCAAATCACTCCAAATCATTTATTTTAAACTTGTTTTTCAAACTGATGAATGGCGCCAAGGTCTTCATCTTCTTCCTCATCCCAACAGCAACATTAACAACAATGGCTCAAAAATCAAATCCTTCAAATCTTAACCAAATTGAACAAAATAAAGATGCATTTCAATCCATTTTTAGTCACGAATCATGAATTTCTAAAAAATTACTAAGAACCCTAAAAATCAATTTTTAAATTAAACTCTTGAATCAAACAATTAAGCCCTCAAACCTTAGGTACTCCCTACATGATTCTAAACAGATTGATAACAAGAAATGCAACAATTGATGCCCAAATGAGTAAGCTCAAAGTTCAGTTTTATACCTCTGAAAATGGAGGTTGAATTCAACAATGGAGATGTTATATAAGTGCTAGAGCTATCTGGACACCTTCAGGGACCTTCAAGAAAGCTTTTAGAATGCTTAGAAAGCCTTGATCACCTCTGCACCTTCAAACTTGGTAACACCTACAAACAGAAAAATTTATGCCTAGAAATCAATGTTCTAGGTGTTACAGATGATATGCAATGTATTGGATAGCTTCTATATATGATATAGAAGGTATCTGAAGCAAAAGGGCAAGAAACGCACGAGCCAAATGTAAAATCTCAGTTCATGGCTCAAACGTGTGTTTTAGTGGAATGAAAATGGTGATTTTGTTTTTGAGGTATTTGGTAAGTGTTTGGAGGTGATGGATAGTTCCTATATGGTATATAGAAGCTGTTTGAAAGGTTAATTTGGTAGGTTTGTGTTTGGTTTGAGTTTTGGCAAGTTAAAACCTTTATGAAGCTTTAATGGAGGTTAAAATAGTGATTTTTGGTTAGCGGGGTTTTGAGAGGTTATGGAAGTGGTAGACAACTTCTAAATAGTATTTAGAAGTTGTTTGAAACCTTGGTTGACACCCAGAATAAAAGGAACTCAGAATTACTATGAAAGTGCAAAGATAAGGAAAATGAGAATTTCAAGTGATAGGTAACTTGGAGAATTCTGGTATGTTTGATCAAGGGAGTAAGGCCCTATATTTTAGGCATAATTTAGGGTTTGTGGAGGGAAAAATCTTAGAGTTTTAAGTTCACATGTGAAGGATGTACCATCTTGCTTCTTTGTGAAGTTATGTGAATTTTGGTTTTCCATGGAAGGTACAAACTTTAAGCATGCTTGCAATGACTTTGATCTGAACATTAGAGGCTTGCTTGTTGGATTTAAATTGCTTTTAGTGCAGAGGAGACATGGGGGAGGCTCAAGGAGAGTGGACTTTGCAAAAGCAATGCTTTTCTAAAATGGAAGTGGTGCCTTTAGTCTTGAAATGGAATTCTAATTTGGACAAAGCTTAAATCACTTGGTCCATAGCTCAAAATATTATGTAATCTTCTGATTATGGCCTCTTAAACAAGTTAGAAAGGTTGTACTATGAAGATTCCCACAGATTTGAACCAAATTCAAACTTGTTCTTCATCATTCTTCAAGTGTTCATGGAGCCTTGTTTGCAAAATCATATCTCCTAGCTCAATCCATGGATTTTCATGATATTGATCTATTTGGAAAGCCCTTGCTACATACTTCAATCCACTTGTTCAAAGTTTCCTCAAACTCCCTTGGGATCATGGAGAAAAATGGCCATAAAGTTGAGAAAAATCTAAGTGAAAACACTTAAAAAAAATTTAAGTTTTTTGGAACATAATCTTCAAAATTCCAAATCTCGCAAAATAATCATTTTTTGAAGAAATGTTCATTGGGATGAGTTGTTTGATTAATCAAGATCTACAACTTTCATGTTTGTAGATTTTTGAGTTTATAGGCAAAATTTGGAGTTCCCAAACTTAGGTCAAATTCACTTAAAATCTCTAATTTTGACTTTTGTTGACTTTTTTATTCTTGATGAATTTTCTTGATTTTCTTTGGCCAAATGTCTTCAATAATCATATGATGATGATTTGAATCCTTAAAAGTTCATAGTTGACCATTTTTCTCAAAAGTCAATGGTTGGCCCACACAGTTGACTTTTTCCAAATGAATTGCAGTTTTGTGATTTCCAAATGAATCAAGCTCTGCTCTTCAAATGAATGATATGAATGGACTATAATGTTTATTTTGATGCCCCTGAATCATAGTTTGAGCCTTGGAGCCATATCCTGATTAAAGTCAACCCTCTAGTGGAATTAGGTCAAAACCCTAATTTGGGGCCTCAGGTGATCTTGAGAGTTGTTGATCTTGAGTTGGGCTATCCTTGGACTTAGATATTGATGAGAGAACCCTTTGAATCATAGGAGAATGTTGAACTTCCTTGTGGGCCTCAAAACCCTAATTTGCTCAGTCACTTCTTGATTAGTCTCCTGTCTTAGGACACAAGTAACAAACAACAATTTTTTTTTGTATTTTTGGGTTAATAAATGATATATGCATGATGATAATGATAATGATGATCCTTCTATTTGAAATATGGTGGGATCTCAGTGGTCAAAAAATGGGGTACAATAGTACCTACAAAACCAAAAAGATAATCGAATACAACACACTTGCACGCACTCACCCTTAGGGTACGCCCTTTTGGTTGCCTTCAATTATAAGGTCGTGTCCCTCGAAATGTAGAGGTACCCATTAGCAAAGGTCCCTCAATACAAAATCGTCACTAAGTCCCTCGATGACCCTCAACTGTTGCCTACGAAAAAGTGACGATCGTCCCTTCAAAATTGCTAAAGGTACCTCTGCTTGTTGCCTTCAACGACCATACGATGACCCTTCGATGACCCGTACGTCCAATATAAACAAGGATTTCCTACTTCTATATAGTATGGATAATCCTAGGAACTTTAAAAAGTATAGAAAAAGACCAACTACTATGGTAGTACTCTTAGATTGCTTGCTCAAATATAAAACTATTTTCACACTCCTTTAAAAAAAAGGCTACGCTTTTAAGCTAAAGTCCTTTTATTCAAAAAGCTCTTTTCAAACAAATAAAAACAAACATGAGCTAAGCAAACTAAGAGCCCGTAGATAACTACAGATGAGAAGGGTGCTTACACCTTCCCTTTTCATAACCTACCCCCCGAGCCTGTTTTCTTTTTAAAAGGTCTTTTTCTGTACTTTTTACCTTTCCTAAAATTGGACAAAATAAAAGTCGGTGGCGACTCATGCTTAACCGCGACATTTAAAGTCAGTTCACCGAGTTACAAAGTGTTACAAGAACCAATACTTTTGCGGAGATCCACTAGAGAAAAGAGAAATGCTATTCCAAATAATTACAAAGTCTTTCTCCAAGAACATGAGGAAAATAATTGTATGATGGAAGATGATCTAATCAACTTCTGCCAACCCATGCAGGATTCCAACTCAAAAAGTGGATTGAAGCAATGAAGGGGAAGTATAAGTCCATGTAAGACAATTTAGTTTAGGAACTTGTCCCGTTACCAAAAGGTGTGAAACTCATTGGTTGGCAGGAGGGATTCTAACGATAATGTGGATAGGTATAAGGCTCGTCTTGCGGCTAAAGTTATTGTGTAGATACATAAGTCAATATCTAATTTGATGAGGGGTCGAATTAGAATGTTGAAAACTAAGAAATAACCCTACGGTTATTTATATGGGTTATGGTCCCCATTTATAGAGCGATTGACAAAACACAGTTTATTAGGATTCTCTTTTCACTCCCATCATAAGAGATTAAACAAACTCTAAGCAACTCTACAAAACAAAAGATCACACACCCGCAAACCCTCATCGATTTCAATGAAAAACACAGGTACACTTTCGTTTTCATTCTCTAATTGAATTACGGTATGAGTTTAAAGGATATGGGTTGGTGACGTATTTGACTCATAAGGATTAGTTTAAAATTATATTCTTGACTTTTATATCGATAGAAATCATAAAGTTATAAATAGATCCAACTTATCTGTCTTGTTAGAATCATAATATCATTTTCATTTTTTAATATCCTTTTTTATTTTATATTTAAACTTTTTGATCAAACAATGAAATAAAATAAATTATTTTTTTCTATAATAAATAATATATCAAATTTACTGTCACCTTATATGGAATTATTTGGTCTTATTATTTATAAGAATTTGTGAAACTATTTTATAACGCTTATAAAAATAATTTATAATATGTATATAAATAATTTTCAAAATATTTTTATAAATTAGTCTTCAATACACTTTATGAAAAGTTGCAACTTTTATTAAACAAATTTGATTTATTTAATTTAAATTTTTTAATTAATTGCTGTATAAACACTTATATAATAAACACATGTTTAATTAAGACTTTATTCAAATATGATCTATTCTAATTTTTCCCCATCTTTTTCTCTTTCCTATCTTCTCTCTTCAACTTTTCTTCTTACAACCAATCAAAACCTTAATGTTTAAAAGTTTGCTTAATTTTATATATTTAAGGTAAGCTTATGAAAAAGTTTAGTTATACTTACTTATCAATGATGCTATATTAGTAAAAAAGAAGTATATATTCCTAATTAAATTAATTTTTCTTATCAAAATAGTGTAAACTCTAAATAAATTTAATTTTTATGGTAAAAAATAAAATAAAATAAAATATTTAAAATATAATCAATTTAGTTAAAATTTTATCAATAGTTTTTTCTTGTATAATTAACTAATTCAATTAATAATTTTGTATAATTAATTCAATGATTTTTGTTGAGAAAGTATAATTTAGATTTTGGTTTTAGTAATGGCTTCAATGCTTTTGCATGTCTTTACAAACCTTTTCTTTATATAAATTAAAAAATATATAAGTCGAATATAGTTATTGCATAAAGTTTCCCATGCACATTTTTCACGTGCTAATAAATTCAACAACATATGGATAAAAACAAAAGATACTCATATGGTAGCTGGCAGAAAAATATAAATTATAATTTACTAAAAAAAGAAACATAAATTACTTTATCAAAAGAAGAAATTACCTAGCTAGGTTTTACATCTATACCAACAATGAAAATGACTCAACACACTCACTACTTACTACTCAGTCAACATCTAGTTAAGTTCTTTGGGGAATATTTCTCTTGCTGTACAAGTTACTAGTATCACATAGTAAAATAAACAATCTTATTTACCTAAGTAAAATAAAAAATAATCGTATAATAAAAATATAATATCAAAAAAAAAAGTAAAATAAAAAATATTAATACTAAACAAATTCATAAACAATTTACTTGATATTGTAGGCAGATGCAAAATAATCGTAATATTATTGATACAATTGTTTTTTAAAATTCCATTAGATTATAATGATATTGTAATTTCAAAATAACACATGCATCCGACAATTCATTCATATTTTTCCAAAAATGTTTATAAAGAAAAAAGAAATTTCTTAACCCTAAAACTTAATTTACAACATAATAAAAAATTTAATATTAAGTAGTTTGTAACTGTATATTTCAAATAACTCTCCATCAAATTTACGCTCTAACGGATTGTATTTTAAACAACAATAATCGCAACCACAACACTTACAAATGCAATTAGGGGTGACAAAGCGGACGGTCGGTCCTGCCCCACCATATGTCCGCCAAAAAAAAGAGCGGGGCGGACAAATCCGCCAAATTGAAATGGGCATAAAAACCTATGTCCTGCCAAGGTGGCGGATTGACGAGTTATATATTTTCATTTTTTTAATAGATTAATAAACTTTTTTTTACTTTTTAATTAAATTTTTCACATTATTTTTTGACCTATTTTTTATAAAATATTTTTTTAACTAATTTTACTTAAAAATATTGCATATATTCACAAATAAATGTATAAAATAAAATCGTCAAGAATTAAAATTAGTAGATTTAACTAAAATATAGTGGATTTTGACTTAGCGGCGGATTTTGGCGACCGGCGAGTTTTGGGGGACGGTGGACCTAAAATCTCAACCCAACTCGCCATTTGTTTTGTGGATGCGCGGGCCGGTCCAAAGGACCACGGTCCATTTTGCCACCCATAACCGCAGTGACCGCAACAACAATACAACAATAACTACATTTGTGACTGCAATTGCAATGACGGCATCTGCGACCAACCGATCCCGGCTGCAATTTAAAAAACTGGTGTTAGTTATCTATCTTAACTCAAGACACTTGTACAAATTACGTGTTACTGTTTCATTTGATATACAAATATTGAGCATGCAATTTTGGGTACTATTTTACTTCAATGTTTTGAAGTGTTAGTTATGACTACATATTGAAAGTGACCCATCTTGGTCCCTATCTACAAGAGTTATTGCACAAAGTGCCATTCCCATCAAAGTGACACTGATTCACGCCAAACACTTTGCCATATCTAATATCAAATTAAGTTAGACATAGAAAATAGTCATAAAGTTACACTCTCTTCTTTCCTCTAAATACCACACAACACAAACAAATCAAACTCGTGCACTCAACAAGTTTTGTAGCACATGTTTCTGACTATCCAATGGCTACCCTTTACACAAGGGTACCTATTTCACCACGTTTAACTGTTGCTTATGTGCTTTTCTATAAACTAACATGTGCAAAATATTCGCAAATTTTCAAAATTTGATCACATTTTTGTGACATGCCATGTGATGATTTACCATAAATGGAAACCAGTTTCAATCAACGTTGTATTTGTTTGTATTATCTGTTTTGTGTCATTTTATAGACCACAAGTTTTTGAGTTTGGAAAGGTTTTGTGATGTGCCAACTTTAGCATTTATTCTTGTAAAAGATTCTAATACGTCCATTATCAAGAATTCAAAAGTAGCTTCAGCATTTCAAAAGTATCTTCAACAATTCTTAGCTGGATACAGTCTATATGTTGAACTCTTACAGGAAGTTTCTTTGAATTGATCTATCAAAGGTATGAATCGAGGTGGAAATGCATTAATAAGTGAAACCATAATTAGGTCATAAGCCCTAAGCACTTATAAGTTGTTTTCATAAATTAAATTTTCATGGAGTAAATTGAATTATGCAGCTGTCAAAATCTAGCATTCAACATGTAGGTGACAATTAATATAAATTAGGAGTTATAGAATAAATTGCGTTGTTATCTATAAACTCAATTAAAATGACACAATATTACTATATTTTGCATGAGCTTCTAGACTCTCAGTAACAGATCAAATAGTATGAAATTATTTTAATTGTTCAAATGCTTTTTTCATATTTGACCACTTATCTGAAGTAGTTTTGAGGACAATCTATCTTACGTAGAATCGTCTTTTATCGCGTAAAAAGCCATCTACAACACAAAACCTCACACTTTTTTTATAATTAAGTTATGACAAAAAGAATTTTCATAATTTACAATTATATAGCCCCTTTTAAAAAAATGATTTCATTATTAAAATTTTAACGAGTATTAAGATACACTCTTTTCATACATTTTCTCTAATTTAAATTTATATAAATCTCACTAAATTATATAAAGCTAAGATAACTATTAATACTTTTTGGGGGTGGTATTGCTATTGTCTCTTGTAATCAAGTCAAAAAAAAGAAAAGTTGGAAAAGTAATTAATTAATTAATTATAACTTGGATTAATATAAGTTTGATATTATGGATTAGATCTTATTGAAGTACACCAAACTAAGTAACTAACCTAGCCATGGCTACGACCTATGTATGTACGTATGTCCTAAGCTTATAAAAGTGTGCCATAGAATTCAGAAAATAATAATGTAACTAGAAGACAAAAAAGTTACCATTTAACACTAAACATAAGAGATTGAGATTCTGTGGTTGATACAAAGTGAAAAAAGTTACAAGAGTTGTAATACAACAAGTACTGTTAGGCAAGAGTGATGTTATTGTCAAAACATTTAGGTACTTCAATACAAGATCATCAACTCCACATCTATCTTATCTCTTGTCTTCTATCATAATCAACCAAAAATAAAGAGAATTTCTTTATTGAATCCTACGGGGTGATCTCCAGCGAAATTTCCAACTTGCCCCTGTTTCGAAGATATATCTCTAAAGTAATTTTTTTAAAAAAATTTTCAGACTTCGGAAATGCATCTCTGAAAACACCAAAAAATTAGTGTTTTCGGAGATGCATTTCCGAAATGCATGAAATTTCAAAATAATACGTTGGTTTTAACAGTCAGGTATTATTTCAGAAGTACATTTCCGAAATAATGTGTTCATATACCATTTTCCCTCCACTATTTCATCATTTTTCTCCAAAACAAACGTAAACCCTCTCCAAAACTTCCATCAATATCAATCCATTTTTCGTCTCAAAATCAAGTTTCAAACCGTTGATCACGTTAAAGGGAGCATAGAAAGCTACAATTTGAGGTAAACATCTCTCATTTCATCCCCTATTTCACTACATTGTTGCTGATTTTTGTGATGAAAACTCTGCATGTTCAGAAGTTCATTTCTGAAATAAGTCACCTAACAAATTTCAGAAATGTACTTCATAAATAATGCCTGGCTGTATTAAAAAAACAGTTTTGACAATTTTTGCTAATTTTTGCATATGTTAGGTATGGTGCATCCGGACAACATTGTCGCCGATGACGTAGTAGTTCCGGAAGATGTCAACGTTGATAACGATCCGGTTAACGATGTTAAATCCATGATCGATGCGGTGGATGTACGACAATAATTTACAAATGATCGGAGCTTCGCTTGTCGTGAGCAATTGCTTGATTGGATTCGTAGTGAAGCTAGTAAACTTGGATTTGGCATTGTTATTTTAAGGTCCGACAATGGAAATAGTAGACGGAAATTTTTTGTCGTTTTGAATTGCGAGAGGGGTGGGAGATATGTACCAACAAACCGGGTGTTAAAACACGAAGACACGGGATCGAGAAAGTGTGGATGTCCGTTTAAGTTGTGCGTGACTCGGAGGATTGATGATTTGTGGCGTTTAAGCTTCATTTGTGGAATTCATAATCATGCCATGGATGCCAAGCTACACGGGCATCCAACGGCGTGTCGGTTGTCCCGCGAAGAGAAGAATGTTATTTCGGATTTATCGATAATCAAAGTGGCGCCGAGAAACATACTTGCCGATTTGAAGCGAAAAAAACCGGATAACGTTTCAAATATCAAGCAAGTATACAATGAACGTCACAATCTTAAAGTCTTGAAAATGGGTCCTCGGTCGGAAATGCAACAACTTTTGAAAATATTAGGCGATAACCAATACGTGTCAAGCTTCCGAACGTGCGATGACAAAGTTACGGTGCGTGACATTTTTTGGACTCATCCCAAAAGTATCAAATTGTTCAACACATTTCTAACCGTTCTTGTGATGGATTCGACGTACAAGACCAACAAGTATAGGAAAAATTTGTTTGTGCTTGGACGGATCGAGTAAGACATTTTGGTGTGACCTCGACGGACAAGACATTTTCGGTCGGATTCCTTGACAAAGTAAAGGAAAAATTTGTTTGTGCTTGGACGGATCGAGTAAGACATTTTGGTTGCACTACAACTAACCGAGTTGAATCCGCACATGCGGCATTGAAGAAATAGTTGGGTGATAGCAAGGGGGATTTGTGTCGGGGATGGGACACCATGAACCAAATGCTCGAAAATCAATACAATGAAATTCAAACATCTTTCGGTCGGAGCAAGACGATTATGGAACACCGGTTTAAGGGCCAAAATCTATTCTCGCAATTGATTTACAACATATCCCGTTCGGGATTGAACTTTATGTTTATGAAGCAAAGTGGACGGAAACAACGGGTCCAGATAGTTCTAAATGCGGGTGCACAATTAGAAAAATATATGGGCTTCCATGTGCTTGTATACTTTCTAAAAAAATGAAGTTGAATTCACCGATATGCATGGATGAAGTAATCGGCCATTGGAAGAAGCTCCGTTTTGATGATTTCGAGCCGCCGAAAGAAAATGATTCCAAAATCACCATCTCTGACGAGTTGGAAGTGATAATGGATAAGTTTATTAAAGCGAATGACACAATGAAAAATGCACATAAAAGAACAATTGCGAAAAATTGCATTTCCGGAGACCACCGATTTGAAACCGCCATCTCAATCATTTAAAACGAAAGGTGCGCCGAAAAGACCAAAAAATACCCAAGAAGACACATCAATAAAACGATATCCTTCCTACTTTGAACATGTTGATGCATTGATCTCAAATTCACCAACACCAAAGTCCAAGTGTAGTGGTAACAAAGGAGCGCGTATTTCGAAGCCGCCTCGCACACCTCCAATCAAAAAATCTCCCATGATCTACATTGATGAGATGCCGCTTTTTATGCACAAATATATTGATAATGTAGTTGATGTTGGCACCGACGGCAATTGTGGATATCGGGCCGTTGCGGGTTTGCTCGGAAAAGGAGAAGAAAATCACACTCTAATTCGACGGGCACTTATTTCGTAGTTGACTTTGCATAGGGACATCTACGCCCGACTCTATGAAAATCAAGAAAACTTTGAGAAACTTCATGATTCACTTGTTCCATCACTAAACGGTATCGCCCCAGTTTCGAAGTGGATGTCATTCCCCGATATGGGCCATCTCATAGCAAGTGCGTACGATAGGGTGTGTGTCAATTTGATGAGATTTGGATTATGTGAGACTTTCTTTCCACTTCATAGTCGAACGCCTTTGGACGCGTCGAGCCGCATCATATGTATCGGGTATCTAAGATCGCGCCACTTCGTGCAAGTTTTTTTGAAACCGGGGTGTCCTATACCGGCTACTTCTTGTCAGTGGACGGCACATCATACAAATGAGGCGAAGAATTGGCCGGATCCTTTCGTTGAAAGAATGACGGAGTTTGAAGAAATGATGAAGCAAGAGCGTGAGGAAAATAGAGAGCAGTCGAAGAACATACCGATTTTAGATCTAAGCGCCACCGATTGGTTCGGCGAATTTTAGTTTTAACCGGATCGTTTTTGTTTGTAATGACCGGTGCGTGTCATTTTTTGTATGTATTATCGTTTAACATGTAAAATCAAACCGATTCAATACATATATAATATAAATATTATGTGTATTTGTTATGGTTATCTCAAAATAGAATGCAATGCACAAAATTTGGTTTTTCACCTCTGTTTCTGCAAAATTCGGAAGTTCATTTCCGAAATATAGCTGTTTTTGGATTTATTTAGGAAGTTCATTTCCGAAACATCCACTGAATGCAAGATAAGGTTTGTTGGGCCATTATTGCTCCAATAAGTCTATAAATACAACACAATCTTTTTCATCCTCATCACACCACAAAACACCAATGACACAAACCTACCCCCATCTAGCATTCGTCTACTTCACCAGTTGCTACCCGATACCGTTCCAATTCCGCTTCTCGCGCGACACGCCGTTTGCGGAATTGATAACGTCGATCGACACGCTATTGCAATATCCGGAAAATCGGAAGGTTGTCAAGCTTGAGTACCGCTCGCCATCGCTAAACAACGAGGGAGACGTTCAATTCACCCCATTTGAAGTCAAGAACGACAAAGATTTAGCAGTTTTGTGGACAACTTTCGACCGATTTTCTTCGAAGGGTCCGATCGAGTTGGATGTGAAACTTCAAAGATCGGGGGCCGACGTTATCAAAATGTTGACTCGTCCTCACCTACCCGTGTTTAACAATATGTAACTTTAATTTTATGTAATGTGATCTTTGTAATCTTCATCCTTTAAATAAATCGAATCGTTGTTGTTTGTTATTTTTCTTCTGTCTCGGACTTTATTTCGGAAGTACATTTCCGAATTCTTCCAAGGGGGTGAATTCGGAGATACACTTCCGAATTCACCTATTTTTTGGAAAAAAATATTATTTTGGATGTACATTTTCGAAATCAATTTTTTCATAAAAAAAAACATGTTTTCGGAAGTGCATTTCCGAAACCACTTTTTTCTCATTAAAAAGTGACTTCGAAAATACATTTCTGAAATAAAAAGGCATTTTGGAGTTTTTGTCACATTAATTTTATGTAATGTGATCTTTGTAATCTTCATCCTTTAAATAAATCGAATCGTTGTTGTTTGTTATTTTTCTTCTGTCTCAGACTTTATTTCGGAAGTACATTTCCGAATTCTTCCAAGGGGGTGAATTCGGAGATACACTTCCGAATTCACCTATTTTTTGGAAAAAAATATTATTTCGGATGTACATTTTCGAAATCAATTTTTTCATAAAAAAAAACATGTTTTCGGAAGTGCATTTCCGAAACCACTTTTTTCTCATTAAAAAGTGACTTCGAAAATACATTTCTGAAATAAAAAGGCATTTTGGAGTTTTTGTCACGGTGACCAAGAAGGTAGAGTGGTCAATAAAAAAATTCTCAAAATAAATGGAACTCTAAAATGGACACTATTTTAAAGGTACAAAATAATCTTTACACATTATTTTATATGTTTTTTCTAGACCAGTATAAAAATTTCCCCTATCCCTCTATTTTATTTATAAAAAATAATTTTTTTTTTAGAATTTATTAAATAATTGATGTATTTGACTCGTATATTATTCATATATATTAATTATTTAATATTTTTAAAATATAAAAAATTTATAAACAAAATAAAAATAATATAAAATACAGTTTTACATCAATGTAGTAAAGATGCACTTCTAGTAGGAAGTTTGTACAAGATTTTGGCTAAATTAATGGCGGCTAGACTTAAGAGAGTGGTTGGGAAACTTGTTTCGAAAAACCAAACGGCTTTTATAGAAGGAAGGAATATATCGGATGGTGTTCTTGTGGTGAATGAGGTGTTGGATATAGCAAAAAGGGAGAAAAGAAGTTGTGTGGTTTTGAAAGTCGATTTTGAAAAAGCCTATGATAGAGTGAGTTGGAACTTTGTTAGATATATCTTAAAGAGGATGGGGTTTGGTGATCGGTGGATGAGATGGATGGAGTGTTGCATATTTACCAATTCTTTGTCCGTTCTTGTCAATGGTAGTGCAACCAAAGATTTTAAGGTGGAGAAAGGTCTTAGGCAAGGTGATCCCTTGTCTCCGTTCGTGTTCGTTTTAGTCATGGAGGCTCTTACGGCATTAATGAAGAAATCTAAGGAAATAGGCGAATTCCGTGGATTTAGTTTCAATGGTGGAAAGGAGGTTGACAGGTTACAATTTGCGGATGATACGATTATTTTAGCCGAAGGAGATACCGCGAATTTATGGAGTGTGAAAACTATTCTTAGAGGTTTTGAAATGTTGTCGGGATCCCGTATTAATTTTCATAAGAGCAATCTTTATGGAATTAATGTGGGAGATTGGTTTTTGGAAGCGGCTTCGTCCTTCTTATCTTGCAAGGTGGGTTCTCTTCCGTTCAAATTTCTCGGTGTTAGGGTGGGTGACAATCCTAGGAAAATATCGATGTGGAAGGATCTCTTAACGATGCTAAGAAAAAGATTAAATGTTTGGCGAGGTAAATATCTTAGCATGGCGGGTAGGGTGGTGTTGTTAAACTCGGTTCTTAATGCTATTCCGATTTATTCCCTCTCTTTCTACAAAGCCCCAAAGAAGGTGTTGAACGAGATTAAGTCTATTCAAAACAAGTTTCTTTGGGGAGGAGTAGATCTCAAAAAATCAATCAATTGGGTGTGTTGGGATACGGTGTGTAAATCGCGGAAAGAAGGAGGCTTGGGTGTTAAAAATGTGGAAATAATGAATATAGCTTTGCTAAGTAAATGGAAATGGCGAATCCTAACGGACAAGGAGGCGGTTTGGCAAGAGTTGTTAGAAGCTAGATATGGTAACACGAAGCTTAAAGTCTTGATAGGGGATGTTTCGGTTTTGAATAAGAAGGATTCCTTTTGGTGGAGAGATTTAATAGTCTCGGATAATTATGAGAAGCTTCTCTTTGATAATTTCACGGGTGCAATTAAATGTAAAGTTGGTAATGGGGCTTCTACTCCATTGTGGTATGTGTCATGGGCGGATCAACAATCTTTAATGGAAGGCTTCCCCGATCTTTTCTTTTTGTCTGAAAATTATTTGGAATCTATCTTTAATGCAGGAACTTTCGAGGGAGGAAGAGGGAGATGGGTTTTTGAGAAGTGGTTTGGGGAGGGGAGCGATGCTACTGCTGCTGCCATGAGGGAGTATACTGCAACACGGGTGGAAACAGTGGAGGTGAGTGCTGCTGCCATGAACCTTGCTTCCGGCGCGGACAACATTTCTGATACGGGCCAAGTTGCTGGCCAGCTGCTGCAAGCTTCTGTGCAGCGTTTATTGGAGCTTCTGCAGCAACAGGCGGTGCACGAGTATATTGAGGACAGCTTCTCGTGGTCTTTGACATCGAATGGTTGTTTTTCGGTGAGATCGTGCTATGATCGCTTTATGGCAATTCTTTCCGGGCCCCCTATGGATGATTATAAGGTAAAGGCATTATCCTATCTTTGGAAGTGCAAAGTTCCTTCAAAAATTTTATTTTTTGGATGGAGATTTATTCCTAATAGAATAGCAACTAGGGATCAATTGGTGAGAAGGGGAATTTTGATGGAAGGTATTGATTCCTTATGTGCTCTTTGCTCTTTGGAGGAGGAATCTATAATGCACTTAACTCGGTCATGTAAAATTACTTCAAGTATTTGGAGAAGGGTTTATATGTGGCTAGATTTATCCGAGTTTATGTCGCTTGAGGAGTTTGTGGAGTTCTTCCATAATTGTGGTAATGTTCTTTGCTTGAACAAGAGAACGATAGCGGCAATAGTTTGGCTCGCTACGGTTTGGTCTATTTGGCTAAAGCGTAATGCGGTGATATTTAAAGAAGAGCTTTTTATTTTTACCGAGTGCATGTCGGAGATTGTTGATAATTCTTGAAGGTGGCTTTGTTCTTCTTATAAGAAGGTGTATCTTTGTAGCTTTTATTATTGAAATATTCTTTCTCTTGAGTACTTCGAGAGGTAGGAGCTTTCCGTTTTGTTTCGGGGTGGAGCATCCCTTTTGCTCCAATTAATACCATTGCTTATTTAAAAAAAAAAAACATTAATATTTAGTGAGCACAGTGTATTCTACTAAATTATAAATTGATAGAGGAAAATATTAGATTTTAAGTTTAATTGTGATTTAATTGGACCTTAATTTGATTTTTTTTTATATATGTATTCTCGTTAAGAGATTTAAAATCTATCAATTAAATCAAATGAAAATTTTTAATTTTATTAACTAATTTTGACGGTGCTCTCTTTTGTGCCTAGCATAAACAATATTTTAAAATTAGTTGTATAATAAAACAAAGTGATATTGCGTAAAATCTGTGCAGATCTATTAAATTTATACTTTGTACTTATCAAAATTTTAGATTTTTAAATAATTATCAATTAATTTTTTTTAAGCTTTGAGTTAGCTGACAATTGTCTTTCAGACTAAATTTGCCAAGCACCTAACCAATAGTAAAAACATGAAGGATTTTGGTGTCTTAATAAGAAACTCATAGTCAAGTGATAGATTGAGCTTAAAAACACAATCAAATTTAAATTACACCATTCATATTTTTATTTTATATTATAAAGATTATACATAAATATTCGGTAAATGGACAATAAATTAAGTAACTACTTTTTTTAATCTACTTTTTCTTAATGGTAAAATAACTTCTCTTAAAAACAATATTTATTGTCCAATGAGAAACAATATTACTATATATGAGTCATTGAATTTTCGGTAAAAGATACATTATTTTTGGTGTTAGAGAATTAAAAGTGACGAAATCAAATGGTATAAAAGCATGTTGATTGTCAAAGCACACTTTCTCATACTTCACCATTTTACTTGAAGAGGTTTGAAAGTTGATCGTCCCACAATAAAATCTCCAATCCTCAGTTCTATCAGTGGAGAAACTCCAGTTAAATCTACACATGCATGTCTCGCTCTTACCCACCCTTACACCATAACATCGGTTGCCGTAAGTGTCGATCTCCATTCATGTGGGTCAGTTAAGAAATTTATAGGTGCCTCTTTTTTCACAAATACCCCATCACACCAAAATATATCCAAAAAGACATCTGTAATAAATTCATGTCGGTATTTAAATCCTAGAAGCTCCTTACAATGAATGGCTTGTTCCACAAATATATATAAGTACGCCTTGCGGCAAATAGGGAAAACCTCATCAATAAGAAATAAGGGAATAATAAGCCGATATTTAAGAATGGCACGGTACTCTACCAGGGACATATGTTGGCCTAAACCATTAGTAGGGATAATAAGGAGGAAATCTTGAGCATGTGTTGCTTGCAAAAATCGAAAAAACTACTTTTTGTCTTGTGGTCGTGTCAAACTTTACATCCATGTCCTGAAACACTTTTACTAAAAAGAGCACTCACCAAAACATGTTGTGCTTTGGGAGGGACAATATCACTGCTAGTAAAACTACTAAGGTCAAAATATGGAAGCACAACACTAGGATTATCCAAAGCTCTATCAAAATCAAGGTTCACATTATATATCCCATGTACTTCAATATATGATCCTATAACACCCAAGATTGAGTCCTAGAAGGCACAAATGCGTATAAGGCAGCCTTTGCTGTCGAATACAAACTCAATCCCCCAACTGTAATAAGTAAAGAAGACACCATCCATTGAAGGTTCTCGAAGAAAGGATCTCCACCAACCACATTGTCTTCAAATATAAAAAAAAAGGTGTCTAATGGTTCATAATTCTTTAAAATGTTACAATTTTTTTAAAAAATAACGTGTTTAATAGAGCATGAGTACACTCTTAAATTTTTGGAAGTTCCCTTTTTTCTTAATTAAGGTTTTACACGAAAAAATAAATAAGAACTCTATTTAACTATAATTTAATATTAATTGATAAAATGTATTTTTCACATTATTCATCCAATCTCTCACTCTCACAATTTATAAAAGTTAGCTACAGTCATACATGCATATGCATGACAATCCACTCATATTGACATACATCAATACATATGTAAAGCTATCTAACTTTTTGCCTAAACTAGCCTCCTAATACTCCCCCACAAGCTCATGGAGGGGTGTGAGCTAAGCTCTTGAAAGGAAGTAGTTCCCAAAGGCTTGGTAAGATGATCTGCGAGTTGGAGAGAGCTTGACACAAGTTAGATCTTCAAAATCTTTGAAATAAAAAGTTCACGAACAAAATCAATGTCCAATTCAATGTGTTTGGTTTGAGTATGAAGAAACGGATTATGTGAAAGCAGAAGCGCGCTAAGATTATCATAAAGTAGAGTATGAGATTGAAATGGCACATAAGGTTTTGAAAAAGTGATTCAAGCCAAAGCAACTCAAGCTTAATATATGAAAGAGCACGATATTCGGCCTCCGTGCTAGAACGAGCCACCAATTACTGCTTCTTCGTGCTCCATAAAACAAGATTCAGACAAAGACATATACATGATCCACATGTGGAGCGCCTATAATTGAGATTGAATGTTTAGAAAACACTTAGAAGGGGGGTTGAATAACTTTTTCCTTTTTCATTCGCAACACCAACAGACAAAACACAATTATTTTTATCCCGGTTCGTTTGCAACTCAAACTACTCCAGTCCACCCGCCAAGGTGATTTTGCCTCTCTCAATCGAGGATTTAATCCAGTATAATCAAAATTGATTGCAAATGCACAGCCAACTGTTGTGACTAACGATACAATGCATAAGCCAACTGCAAGTGACTAACACCTCTAAGACAAACTAGTCTTAGTCCTCTTGAGAAATCTGACCCAACTGGTCTCTCATGGAATAATTACAAAATAACTTTAAATAATAGTGTTTCAGATTGCTTCTAATAAGTTTTAATCACAACTGTGATTTTTCGCTAAGTTTTTGTACAAGGAGTATGAACTCAGAATGTTGACGTAAAAATATTTTCAGCAGCGTAAGAGTTCAAGTTGGCTTTGATGATGTTCGTCGTTACTCCTCTATTTTATTTTTCAAGTGATCTTATATTTATAGCTTCAAGTATTTGTCCGTTATCTTGATCTTTGGAGAGAGCATTAAATGCTTGCGTGTTTTCTTTTTTTTGTTTCTCTAACGAGTTGTATGTGCGTTGCTTCTTCAATCAACCTTGGGAATTGTTCCATTTGAGTGCTTCAGCCGTCTTTTAATCATTATGTTTTTAACGGCATCTTATCTTGATTCAGAACTTTGCATCTACTCATAACTTCTGTTCTGACTTGAATATAACTTCTATTAGAATATGTCTACAACGGTTGGTGCATTCAGAAGTTACTTCATTAGAATTTCAGCGGCTTTTCTTTTCAGCGTTTGTTCAGCTTTACATAAAGTTCATGTTCTGATGGCACTTGTATTAGAACATCTTCTGAAATGAGAAATATATAATTAGAGTACCACATTTAATTATACAAAATTTATTTACTTGTTATCATCAAAACACTAAGATATGATTAGAACCAAACTATGTTCTAACCGAGATCACTCGCCCAATCCGAATCGCTATAGGCACAAAGTGAAAGCTTGCACGAGGGTGGTGTCGGAGAAATTAGAAAGCCTTTATCAAGAGTGCCACTAAGATTACATAAAGCATGTTTAACAGCTGCCCAATGAGTGTCAAGAGGGAAAGCCATGTATTGATAGGCTTTATTGACACTAAAAGCAGTATCAGGGTGAGTAAGAGTGACATGCTAAAGTGCACCAACCATGGATCGATACATGAATGTATCATAAAGAGTAAAAGATCCATGTTTGTTGAGTTTTCATATGCTAATCATGGTTATGGTGACACCATTGGCATTGCTCATATTGACTTTAGCAAGAAGATCACGAATATATTTATGCTAAGTGAGAAGAAGATTTCCTGAAGCTAAACACTTGATCTCAATGCCTATGCATGGAGTCTATGAGCTTGTGAATGATCATGGAGAAAGAGCCTACGATCATAATTTCATTCACATATACTGAGGCATAAAGAGTAACTCCTTGATGTGATTATATGAAAAGAGAGTGATTACATTTGTTGTGACTAAAACCAAACTGAATTCGGGCCTGAGCTAGCTTCTCATACTAGGCACGTGGTCCTTGTTTGAGCCCATAAAGAGCCTTTTGCAGTTTTCAAACTAGAGAAGGATCATGCTTCTCAAAACTGAGAGGTTGAACCATGCAACTATCCTCATTCATGGAGCCATTTAAAAAGGCATTGTTAATACCAATTTTTTGAAACTCCCATTTGGAAGTAATAGCTAAAGTGAGAATAAATCGAATTGTTACATGTTTAACAACAGGAGAAAAAGTCTCTTTGAAATCCAAGCCAAACTGATGATGAAACCCTTTAGAAGCCAATCGAGCTTTGCACTTGTTCACTAAACCATCAGGATTTTCTTTAACTTTGAAAACCCACCTATATACCATAGGTTTTCTATTTGATGGAATAGTGGTGAGTATCCAGGTCTGATTCTTTAGCAAAGCTTCATACTCTACTCTCATTGCCTCGAACCAATGTGGATTGAAGAGAGCTTGTTTAACTGACGTAGGTCCAACATGGGAAATAAGAGCCTTAGGCTTGGAGTGACTTGTCTTGGCACGAGTCAACATGAGATGTGCATTAAGCTGTTGAACTCAAGGAAGAAGGAATAACATGGGATTTTGACTCAGTCGAGGGACTCATGGTAGAACTCATTTGAGAATTAAGATGGGCCTGAGGATTGAGAAGAGGAGTTATCAAGGGTGACACGAGAATAGGTACGGGTAAATGAGATGAATTAGTGGGAACAAATTGAAAAGAGAGGGATGACAATTACTCACAAGCTAACTCCTTAGTTGTACTTGTGACTAAAGGATCATTATAATTCGAAATTGAAGGGAAAGGAATGAACTCATTGTGACGTCACGGTCAGATGGTTCACAAGTGGCAGAGGGAAACAATGTTGGATAAGGAAAAATGTCCTCACAAAAAATAACGTCTTTGGAAATATAAATTCAATTATACCTACTTAGACACTTGTAATCCTTATGCTGAGGAGAAACCCCCAAATACACACACTCATGACTCTTAAAGTCCAACTTATATTTGTTGTAAGGATGAGTGAATGAAAAACACAAGAAACCAAACACTCTGAGTGTGTCATAGCAAAGATACTTGCGATACAAGGCAAAGAATAGGGACTAAAAACAAGCAATACATGAAGTAGGAAATTGATTAATCACATGAATTGTAGATGCTAAACTATGTTCCCAAAAATGAAGAGGAAGGGAAGCATGAGATAGCTAGGTATGTGAACATGTGGGCCTATGAGACACACTTAAATCATTTAAATAATTGGTGAAGGATCAAAATTATCCCACATAATAAGATTGAACATCTTTATTGGTAGTTTTGAATTGAGTTTGAACAAACTTGTGAAATAATTTTAAGGCATGAAGTGTTTCCGACTTGTTAATAATAAAATATGTCCAAGTGTACTTGGAATAAGCATCGATAAAAGTACCATAGTAAAGAAAGCCTGAAGTCAAAGGGAAGGGTGCATGACACCAAAGATCTGTGTTCACTAATTCAAAAGGATAGTGATACGATGTTATAGATGTTAGGGCATAGAATCGATGAGAATTGCCAATACAACAAGATTTACACGACCTAGTCAAAAATGCCCTAGTCAAAAATGAAATATTACAATGCTTGAGAGCCTGTCGAATAGCTAGATAGTTGGCATAACCTAGTCAAAAATGCCAAAGAAAACTAGAGCTAATTTAATTACACTAGATATCGCAGAACATGAAACAAACATGGCATTGGTGCAGATAGAAGGCGAATTAGTGCATGACATAGAGGGAGGCCTTGAAGGCTCCACAACCAAGCAAGGAAAGAAATACAATTCACTTGAGTCACTAAAACCTTCAAGCAAAGTGAGCCTAAAAACCTTAGATTTTATGAAGCATTTGTCATCCAAGAATTCAAACACAACATTGTTATCACCTGAAAACTTAGAAACGAACAATAGATTCCTTTTAATATAAGGTACAAGTGTGGATGAAGGACACTAAGAGGAAGAAACAAGTGTACAAATGACACAGGTTATTTAGAGGGATTAGCCATTAGTAACACTAACACGACAAGTACCTGAAACTACTACGGAAAACATAAACAATGACAGTTGTGAAACACATATAATGATGCTAGAACGTGTATTGTTAGGTAGCATGTGATTGTATGTATGCTAGTTACCACAACGAGCGTGTGATCATTGTTATATATTACATAGCGTGCTACTTATAACTACGATATATGGAAACAACCATTGTGATGTTATTTCTAAACAATTCTCAATTATATCATACCAGAAACAACAATCCACATATTTTTGAATTGAAAATTTTATTACACCAATGATATAATTCCATTAGGAACCAAATAACCTACAAAGATGTAATGATTCAACAGCTCGAGATTAATTTCAAATTCCAAGAGAAGAAAATGTAGGGAATTAAAGAAGAAATAATAAGTAAACTTGACATGCGTGAAATCTTTTGGCTTTTAGACTTTCAAAGTTTAGAGAAGAGGAAGAATCATAATAACCAATATAAAAGCCAAATTCTTCTTTAAACCAAAATTAAAAAGAACTTCATCCAAAGTAATCAGAGATGAGGAAGAATCAAAATGAGTACTTTTGTTGAAACTTTCAACAATGTTGAGAGATTAGAAACTGATGTGGCAGTAGAGGCTAGAGCTCCTGTGCAAAACCCTCCTCAGAATCAAGAAGATGTCCAAGAACCTTGAGACTCAAGAGAGCTATCAAAAAGAGGAGATCAAAAAGAAGAAGGGTGAAAAGGCCAATCATCATCGATTCTGATGATGATGATGATGATGAAGAGTATACTTGGTCAAACTTTCTCTAAGCCAGAGCATTTAGATATGATTAATAAAAAAATGACTGACCTTTTTGTAAGTTTTCAACTTAAGGTTTATTTAATGAAAGTTGTATTCAAGAAATTCTTTAAACGTTTCTTATCTGTTAGTTTAATGAAACTTTGAGAGAGAGAGAGAGAGAGAGAGAGAGAGAGAGAAGGTCACTGTGTCGGACTCAAAGGGAAGGGTGGTGGTTATAGTTGTCACCAGAGGTGGCGGCTACGTAGAAAGGTGTCTGGCGTGTGAGAGGCAAAGGTTTGATAGTGAACAACTAAAAGGAAGATAGTTACGTGAAAACATATTGAGGAAGGAGATGTGGGTTTTTTTGTTAGGTTACTTTTGCTTTGTTTAACCTATTATTGATTTGGCCTGCTATTTACATTGTTTGAACTAAATTATGTAATTACCTAAATAAAAGAAATTTTGAAGCCTTTTTTTTTTGAGACTCTAGGTTGTGGGCTTATTAATTGCCCTTTCAAGCGATGATAGTCGATACTTATTTTTTTCGTATGTGCTGTCAAAGATCAATATCAAATAAAACTTGTTTATCAACTTTACTTAATTAGAAGGTGTCCAAATATGTCGCACAAAACATTCGAGAAATTAACTTGCCACCCCTAAAATTATATCTGGTACCCCCCCAAAATAAATGAAATGACCTAAATATCCAACAAAAATTCATTATCATATTTTCTAAAATTTGCGTGAAACACCAGATTTTTCAAATATTTGGGCGATACCAAAAATTTAAGGAGCGTACCGGAAATTTGGCGAAAACAAGTATGTTTCCTGTAGATTTATGAAATTTCCAATATTTTTTACTGGAAATTGTAAAATTTCCGGTATTTTGTACCGGAAATTTTAAAATTTCTTGTATCTTTATAAAATTATAGAAATACTTGAAATTTTGAAATTTTCGGTATTTTTTCCCATACCGGAAATTTTGAAAATTCCGGTATTTCTATTTTTTTTAAAATGCTATTTTTATTATATTTTTTAATTTTTTCAGTGAGGACTAGAGGCAGAGATGGTATTGTTGCGGGTCAGGCCTTTGATAAAGCCGATGCTCGTGCTCGTGCGGCTGCTGATGAGGCTGGTACCTCAGTCTTACATGCTAGACGCGTTCCTCTGACCGGTTCTAACCGAAAATGGAGGACTGAGTAGGCGGGTAGGGAGTTCTGTGCACCTCTCCGACGGGGTGGTAGAGCATCCACTACTGTGGACGAGCAGGTGCATCAGGATGAAGTTGCTGAGGTTGAGGCGGTGGTTGTTGTTCGGGAGTCCGTGGCTGTTGCAGAGGAGCTGGTGGTTGTTGCTGAGGAGCAGGTACCTGTTGCTGATGAGGAGGTGCCTATACTTGA
Organism: Vicia villosa; assembly: GCF_029867415.1. Lineage (NCBI taxonomy): Eukaryota > Viridiplantae > Streptophyta > Magnoliopsida > Fabales > Fabaceae > Vicia > Vicia villosa. Next base: position 192,802 of record NW_026705610.1, on the reverse strand, counting down.
GGAGCGGGTGGCTGTGGTTGAGGAGGGGGTTGCTGAGGAGCGGGTGGTGCATGATACGGACACCACCACATGTGCATCTACGGAGCCATCAGTACACACTGATGGAGATCTTCCAGGAGGACCTTCTGACAGGTTTGTATTGACAGGATATGCTGACCATGTCGCTTATAGGATATGTCAGGGCGAGGTATGTAACATTGCTTAAGTGCTTAATTTTTATTATGCCATTTTTATTACGCACTGTGTTTTAATTGTATTTTTTGTTACAGAAGCGTCCAATGATGAAGATCACTTCTCACGGGTCGAAGTTGAAGAATTTCCCCGAGAAACCGATGCTTAAGCAGGTGGCGAGCATAGTTTGCGACTTCCATTTGATGGACTTTGCTGGATGCTCCGTGACAATGTTGGACGCCCCTATATTATTAGCTTTTGTTAAGAGATGGAACCCGGAGACCACATCCTTCCATCTTCCATTCAGGGATATGACGATGACTCTGGATGATATGCATTCCCTATTTCACCTTCCGATTACTGGTACGCTTTTTACACCACTTCATAGAGACCAGGCGACGGCGGTGCACATGGTGATGGATGCTTTAGAGGTTGATGAGTTGGCTGTGCTTAAGGAGTTTGGTGACACTCGGGGATTTCACCTTAGGATGTCTTGGTTAAGGAAGGTTTATCAGGAGCTTGTCCATGTAGAGAGGTACCAGGCTTCCGCTATGGCGTACATGCTACATCTAGTGGCATGTACTCTCTTTGCAGACAGGTCTGGAGTTTATATAGATGTCCGCTATCTTACTCTATTCAGCGACCTTGAGACCCAATGTTGGGCTTGGGGAGTGGCTTTATTGACGATGTTGTACATGACGCTTGATGCCGCATCTCGTCCTGACACCAGACAACTTGTTGGTTATCTGAGCTTGTTACAGGTATATATTATTACATGGTTTTTTGTGTTTTTTTATAATTTACCTGGGCTTGATTATTTTTATTTATGCAGTGTTGTGCAGTTATTGACCCTTGTGCGAGGAGGTGGAAGGCCAGACATACCCATCCAAGAGGGGTGATTGAGTACAGGCGGAGGCTAGATGCTCTGATGCTGGATGATATCATTTGGACACTGTATACAGGTCATCGCGATCATCTTCCTTTTAACGTATCTTCTTTATATTCAGGGTATGTCAGATGGGAGAGCCATATGGCTAGACACTTGCCTGAGAGGTGTCTACGCCAGTATGGTTATATACAGGGCATCCCACGGCCGATCCCGAGACTACAGATAGTGGCATTGATCGCTGGTTTCAGAGTCACATCCTCAGTCCCCCTGTGAGATCATTGATATAGTTGTTGCGGTTCAGCAGCCTGGGCAGTGTAAGGATGGTTACCTGTAGTGGTTCCTCAGTGTGTCACACCCTAGGGTCATACCACCTGCCGAAACATCAGATGTTCCAGGGCCTTTAGGGACCAGGGGTTATTCACCACCACCACCACCTCTACATCCAGCTGGTGACCAGGACAGCCGCCTGCAGTACATCGCAGTTCACTTGGATAGCCTCATGGGTTTGGTGAACCCTGATGGTGAGGTTCACACTATTTTAGCTAGGTTGGCGGATGTTTCCCGTGGAGGACCTATGTAGATTTATTTTGTTATGATTGTATTATTTGTATATTTATATATTTTGTACGAACATCTTATGTATGAACATCTTTTTTATTGCATAATCTTTTTGGCTAGTACATGTTTTGAGTAGATAAAGAAAATAACACCAATAACAAACAAATATAGTTAACAAACATCAGATTAAAAACAACAAACAACAAACAAGCATAAACAGTACTCCGAAACATGAAAACCTAGGCACTACCGGAAGACTCTGGACGAATCAGTCACTTCATTATGTCGTCAACGGATCTTTGGATATGAGCATCCAACACGATCAGACCTTTCGTTATCCTACGGCGAATTGATTTCCATATGGCCTTCACATCTTCACTATTCTTCAACTCGATTAAGTCGTATTTCACCCTTCCATTTGTATCAATTCAGTCCTCCTGAAACTCGATCTTTGTCACCCTTCTGTTATCAGAATCTGGCAGCAAATTGTTCAACGTTTCTTTCAATGTGGCAAAGGGTTCAGGCCCATCTAGAATCTTGGTTTGAACAACAGGGTTGCGGCCATTGAAATACACTTCTACATTAATAAAATACTGAGTAAGAGGTATTTTGTTGAAATGATGTGTTGTCCAATAACCCTAAGACCCTATTTATACAAATGGTGGTGCATTCTAGACCACACAAGTATATCGGTGTAATCAGGACCCTCCAAAAGTGTCGGCAAAATCTCATCCGTTTAAAAAACCAAAAATTACAACATACCGGAAATTTAGTTAATTTGAAAATTCTGGTATACCAGAAATTTCAAATTAACTAAATCTTTGGTATGTTGTACCGAAAATTTAAAATTAACTGAATTTCCGGTATTTTGAACCGGAAATTTTAAGGTGCATACCAGAAACTTGTTTTGAAAATTCTTTGTTTCTCACATTTTTTCAACAAAAATAAAATTGAATTAAATAAAAATAGGAGAGGTGGCAAGTATAAAATAGTGGGTAGCAAGTAGATTTCTCTAGAGTCCTCCCGTTATCTTGCCCATTACACATACCTTTCTGATAACACGATTTTATATCGTATATTTAGCTTAAAATCCATAGATATTTATAGCATTTTCCGTTTATTATGTTAATTTATTATGATATTACGCGTGTATTTGCTTTGTTTCAGGTTTTACACTTCAATTACGACTATTTGCGAAAAGGAAAGAAAATTGAGCTTAAATGACCAATATTTATGCCTAAAAGATGAAAAGGGAGTGCTGAAGTGAAAGAAGGGTGCAATTAAGGACCCAAAGGCCCAAAAGAGACGAACCAGCCCACAAAGGAACAAAAATGCGTAGCCCAAACCATGCAAGCAAGTGGAGACGCACGTCTCCACGTTCTCTTCTGCCACGTCACCAAGAGGAGACGCCCGTCTCCAACTGCCCCTAGATTCTCTCCACTTGAGACGCACGTCTCAAGTCTTCCTGAAGAAGCGGAGACGCACGTCTCCAAGTCCCAGTCAGAAAAGCTCCCTCAATTCACGGATTCCAACTGCAAAGCCTCTCCTATAAATAGGACCTGCTATCTCACTTCCAAGGAGTCCGATTTCCTGCCAACGAAGTGCTGCCGAAATTGTACCGCGAACCGCTTTTCTTTATTCCGCTCTCATTCAACCGTTTATTTTCTCACAACGATTTCTACACTGGAAATTGTTGTGAACTTTTCGTAGATCTAGCCTTACGTTAGATTTATCGTTTTATTTCCTTGTTTTTATTTTCTGCCATTTAAATTCCGAAGAACGATCCAGCCAACCTGTGGTGGAAGTTCAGTACTTGAAGATCCAGTTACCATTTATTTAATTCAGGTTTTTATTTACCGCCTTATTCATATTTGTTTGCATGATATATTATATGCCATTTAATATGCTTATTATTATGAACCGAGCCGATTTATGCATGTTTAATCGTATTAATATGTCTGGCTAAATTACTAAAGGTGTCGGTATGTAAAGTAAGTTAACCGTAGGGATCCGAAATAAATTGGCTTAATTATGTTTTATTAATTATCACTTATTTTTGGTTTATATGTCTAATTTAATTAGTAAGTCTTAAAACCAATAGAGCGAAAGTTTGAGGGGTTAGGACGGTCAAAGGTTAAAATCAATAGAGCGAAAGTTTGAGGTCTTTAACCAGATAGTAGACATAGGACATTAGTTTTAAGGATGGCGAAAGCGTATTAAAACTAATTGGAACTTATTTATGTAGCGCCAAAAAATGCTCGAGGTGCTACACACTCGAAAAAGAACAGAGTCGCCACCGATCTTTATTTGTTCCAAAAAGGAAAGGGAAAATATCGAATAAAACCCATGAATAAAAACAAATGGATAAGATGGTCATTGCAACCAAATTAGGGTTCGGGAGTCGGTTAAGCAAGGGGAAGGTATTAGCACCCCTCACCTCCATCGTACTCGATGGGACCCACTTAGTTAGTTTTATGAATGGGTGTTTGCGTGATGTTTGCGTTCTTTAGTTTATTAATCAATAAAAGAAAAGGGGTTTTTATTTTTTTATTATTGTGCTCGCCAAGACGCTTGTATCTTGTGCCTACGTATTCCCTCGTGCAATGGGAAAGTCAGAGCAATCGTAGTTCGAATTAAAAAACTACGAGTTTGTTGGTTAATCTTATGAAGGATGTTTTTGGTTCAAAGGATAAAAGGTATTCAAGAGGTGTGCACCCCTTGTCACTTAATCAACTTTGATTTAATTAAGAAAGATGTTAATATTCAAAGGATCAAAGGTATTCAAGAGGTGTGCACCCCTTGTCACTTAATCACTTTGATTCAATTAAGAAAGATTTTTATCCAAAGGAACAAAGGTATTCAAGAGGTGTGCACCCCTTGTCACTTAATCACTTTGATTTAATTAAGAAAGATTTTTATTCAAAGGATCAAAGGTATTCAAGAGGTGTGCTCCCCTTGTCACTTAATCACTTTGATTTAATTAAGAAAGATTTTTATTCAAAGGATCAAAGGTATTCAAGAGGTGTGCACCCCTTGTCACTTAATCACTTTGATTTAATTAAGAAAGATTTTAATATTTGATTCAAAGGATCAAAGGTATTCAAGAGGTGTGCACCCCTTGTCACTCGATCACTTCGATTTAATTAAGAAAGATTTTTAAGTTTGATTCAAAGGATCAAAGGTATTCAAAAGGTGTGCACCCCTTGTCACTCGATCACTTCGATTTAATTAAATGGTTTTTGGAAAGAGACTCGACGTTGGATCGAGAGATTGTTTAATGAAAATCATTTTTTTTTAGATTTAATTTTATTGGTGAAATTTAATTAACCAAATTGAATATATTTAACTAAGTAAATTAATTTTAAAAATTGACTAACAAGAATTAATTAACTAAATAAATTTAATTAACTAATTAAAACAATCAAAAGTTGAATTAATAAAATTAGTCAAAACTTGTTCAGCTAATTAACCTAAAAAAACACAATAAAAGTTAAAATTAAAAGGTGATGTTATAGATAAAAAACAGAATGTTTGGGCCTGAGAGAAGGCCCATCCGCTGGTTAGAAAAAAAAACGCAAGGAGGGTCTGTTTTTGGAGAGTAAATTGATGGATAACACTCAGGTGGGCCGGATACAAGTTATAACCCGGTTTTCCTTTCAAACAACGCAAAACGGGTTAAGAAACCCTAACAAATCAAAACGACGCTCCCCTTGAAACGTTCGTACTAAACTCGTTTTTTCTGGAAACAAAAACTGGGCAAACACTCTTCGCTCCGATCCTCCATGGTTATCGCACAACAACAACTTTGCTATACTCAAATCTCTCATCTACCGAGTTCACTCTTCTCAAACTCTTTCGATCGCTCGATCATCATCTTTCCGACTCTCTCCTCTCTCGATTTCGGTTCACGAAAAATAAACACAAGCAAGTAGCTTATGCAATCAAACACAAACAAAACCCTGACCCCTAATCTGAAGAACCAACGAAAGGTACAATCATGGTAAAGGGCTTCCTATCACTCGTTTGGGTATTTATCAACAAAAGAGGTGAAACCATGGCCTTGTCCTCACGGTGAGCTCGGTTTCTACCTCTGTTTCGTCATTATCATTTTTATTTGAGAAAGTTCTTTGTGTTGATGTACTCATAGTTTTATGTTACTGATTTTTATTTCTCTTATGATTTATTCGACTATGGCTTATGCAGGGAAAGCAGAACAAAGAAAATATGCAAAAACACACTATATCAGTAACTCGGACGTAATCAGTTGCATAATATCACCTCAACACCATGGGATCAACCAAAAAAGGCTTCTCCCTTTTGTGTTTTTCATTGGTGAATCGGTTATGTGCAAGCATGACATTAGGGAGATACTAAACCAAAGGATACAAATAAACAGAGCTAACACATCATCAAAGTTTCAAGGCTATGCAGAAGTTCAAAGGAAGTACCTAAATGGAGTCTCTGCTGTGTCTACAAAGGTATGAATAGAAACTTAAAGGAATCCCTTCTGTGATAAACTTTGTGCTTTCCTGAATGAAACTTCACCCTTTCTGTAGATTAGGAGAGAGCGATGATATTGTTCTCTGGTGTTGGTGTTGAAACTCTGTATGCAGGGAGGGGTTCAGCTCAAATATCTCAGAGTTCAATGTGAAACTCTGAGTATTTCTATGTGTATTCTTGAGCTTTAAGTATTAGGTTAGGTTTTTGTTGAAGTGAAGATGGGGGCTGCCGAATGGGATCCCTCTTCTTAATGAAACAGTCAAATATATAGTGCTTAGGTTTGGGGATAATTCTAGGGTTGGATGGATGTTTGTTCAGGTTTGGAAACAAATCTGGAAAAAATGCAGTACTCCTTCAAAAGGCAGTGTTTTGCTTTTTGCCATTTTCATGCTATTTGTCTGATTCTCCCCATGTGCTTTTGCTTCCCCTTCATGAAATTTGAATTTTCCTTTTTGTTTTGTCCTTCTATACGCTCCACACTTTCTCCTAATTTTTGTGTGTTTCTTGAATTGGTGCTGCAAAAAGAACTTAATGGGCCTGTTTCTTTTTGTGTTCTGTTTGTGTAGGTCCTCATGCCATATGGAACAAGGCCTTTGGAAGCATATATGAAAAATGTTTTGGAGAATGGAAATTTTGAGGACCAAGATTGAAGCATAAATTCAGAACCGCTTTTTTTATTTTACGTGACAATTTGTGCAATTCAGTTGTAATCTCTCAAATCAAATGATCAAGGATTAGAATAAGTCTTGTAATGTTCAAGTGAGGCTGGAATGAAAATTCTATATTTTTGTATGACTTAATATTAATTATAGGTGAATGAAACATGTCATTGGAAATTTGAATGAATTTGGCCTTATGAGTTTTCGTTTATGGCTTTAGGACCTTGCATTTGAAAGATAAATATTCTTTACAATTTTAAAGATATTATCTTGTAATCTTGTCTAAAATTACATGAACTGTCTTTTAAATCATTGAATCAAGCATTTGCAAATTTAACACTTAATCTTATACTTTTAATGTAAAAAGAAATAGATGAATTAATCTTTATTCGATGAACATACTCATAAAATCCTAAATTGCACGCGGGCCATTGCTTAAGAGAAAAGAACCAGATGAATTTGTTTTGTTTGGTGAGAAAGTCCACCGTGAAACCCTAAATTTCACAAATGTCATTTATTTGAAATCATATTTTAGTGAATAAATGAATGATATGCAAATGGTCTAACGGAACAAAATGCATGGGTCAAAAATTGGGGTACGACAGATGCCCCTATTTAAGTGTCTTCAAGCCGGAGATATGTTGATTGAAATCTTCGTCTCGACGTGATTGAAGGGACTTAAATATAAGAATACACAATTTTTGGCCCTGCAAAGGTGTATATGATATGATATGCATGATGAAAACTAATGGAATAAGATGTCACAAGAGGCAAACTACCACTTGGGAAACCAAGTAAAGGACAAAGGAATTCCAGGAGGGAATATTGACAAAACAAACCAATTGGAGAAACGATTGCAACAAAAGGATGTCCAAGTCCACTAGGGAATGGAATCTAACTCCACTGGAGAAGAGATTACAAATTTACTGGGGATAAATAACACACTAGTAGAGAAACGAAGGATATACCAACGTTCATTGAAGGTGAACTACCAACTGTTACTGATGGTAAAGAAATTTGAACATGCATGGGTGCTTTCATCTGAACACCAACTTTCACTGAAGGCACAGGAATTTTCATCGGGACATCGACTTTCGTTTGAGGATGCAGGAATCTTCATCTGGACATCGACCTTTTCTTGAAGATGCAGGGATCTTGTCATCTGGATATCGACTTTTTACTTGAAGATGTAGGGATCTTGTCATCTGGATACCAACTTTTACTGAAGGTACAGGAATCTTCATCTGGACATCGACCTTTTACTTGAAGATGCAGGAATCTTGTCATCTGAATACCTACTTTCACTGAAGGTACAGGAATCTTCATCTGGACATCGACCTTTTACTTGAAGATGCAGGAATCTGGTCATCTGAATACCAACTTTTACTGAAGGCACAGGAATCTTCATCTGGACATCGACTTTTTACTTGAAGATGCAGGGATCTTTGTCATCTGGATACCAACTTTTACTGAAGGTACAGGAATCTTCATCTGGACATCGACTTTTTACTTGAAGATGCAGGGATCTTTGTCATCTGGATACCAACTTTTACTGAAGGTACAGGAATCTTCATCTGGACATCGACTTTTTACTTGAAGATGCAGGAATCTGGTCATCTGAATACCAACTTTTACTGAAGGTACAGGAATCTTCATCTGGACATCGACCTTTTACTTGAAGATGCAGGAATCTGGTCATCTGAATACCAACTTTTACTGAAGGCACAGGAATCTTCATCTGGACATCGACTTTTTACTTGAAGATGCAGGGATCTTTGTCATCTGGATACCAACTTTTACTGAAGGTACAGGAATCTTCATCTGGACATCGACTTTTTACTTGAAGATGCAGGAATTTGGTCATCTGAATACCAACTTTTACTGAAGGCACAGGAATCTTCATCTGGACATCGACTTTTTACTTGAAGATGCAGGAATCTGGTCATCTGAATACCAACTTTTACTGAAGGTACAGGAATCTTCATCTGGACATCGACCTTTTACTTGAAGATGCAGGAATCTGGTCATCTGAATACCAACTTTTACTGAAGGCACAGGAATCTTCATCTGGACATTGACTTTTTACTTGAAGATGCAGGGATCTTTGTCATCTGGATACCAACTTTTACTGAAGGTACAGGAATCTTCATCTGGACATCGACTTTTTACTTGAAGATGCAGGAATCTGGTCATCTGAATACCAACTTTTACTGAAGGCACAGGAATCTTCATCTGGACATCGACTTTTTACTTGAAGATGCAGGAATCTGGTCATCTGAATACCAACTTTTACTGAAGGCACAGGAATCTTCATCTGGACATCGACTTTTTACTTGAAGATGCAGGGATCTTTGTCATCTGGATACCAACTTTTACTGAAGGTACAGGAATCTTCATCTGGACATCGACTTTTTACTTGAAGATGCAGGAATCTTCCATCAAAGGTGTAAAATAAATACACTCTTGATCCAAATTTCATTGATTTGAGAAGTCTCAATGATTAGAGGCAAAAATCAATCCAGGAACAAACGGGAGAGAGACGGTCAACCAGGACTCTTCCTCACGAGGAATAAGCTCATGTAAGGATTTATCCTATCCAAAGTGGAAAGGAAAGCTAAAGCAAAACATTCCCACGAGGGATAAACTCAGTGGGGAATTTAGAAAGGATACACACTTTTCTGCTTAGGGCTGACACTCTATTGGAGAGAGGGAATACACTACTTAGTGATAAACACAACCAAAATGGATTTAGGATCATTAGGAAATGCAAATGTGCATGAAAGGTGTAAGTATGAATGTATGAATGCCATGCATATGCTGACAAAACGAACCAAACAGATAGACTGGAGATCTTCAAAACATCATAGTACAACGGGATACTCGACCAATCTCGACTGAATGGAGACTTCTACACAGAGCATGTCTTTTGTAACATCTTTTAGAAGAAATAGGCTTATGCTGGAAATGAGAGAAATCCGATGGGAATTACATCCATTGGGGAAATAAACCCTAGAGGGATACCATACTTGTCGGAGAAACTTACTAGCAGCGGAACCACGCCTACTGGGGTAACCCAAAGCGAAATCTATTGGGGAAATTAAAGATCAATTGGAAAACCCCAAAAACTCTTAAGGTTTCAAACAATCTCAATACTGCAACAAATAAACCAGCCGGAGGAGAACCACCATCAACTAAACAAATCATGATTCACAAATCACTGAAGAATCTTATGCACTATTATAAATGAGGATCTGAGATTTTATGCCCCTATGCTTGGTACTTGGGAGGAGATTTCCCCTAAATGAAGAGCCCTTTAAGTAACTTGCTTCACTATTTCAGAAATGTAACATGCCCCAGTGTGAGCCTTTGAGAGACTTTGTCTCGAGGTAACTGCCCCAGATCAACTAGATCTTGAAATAACTTGCCCCAAGTTGACTATGCTTGGGAAGAATGTGCCCCTGATTGAATCACTTGCAGATACCTAATTTCACACATCTGCAATTCCTTTAATGCTAAGTGCTGACTTGCAAATAAATCAGTTCATTCAAAATGGTAATTTTAATGCAACATATATGCAAAATTTGAAACCAAATCATTTATTGGAACGATAAAAGGTATAACAAAAAGGCGAACCCTATGAGGATTTATTTTTTTTTTAAAAAAAAAAAATTCAATCTGTGAAAGATAATGTGACAGCATGATGTCAACACAAATGATTAGCAAATAAACTAGGAGTTAGGTTAACACAACCTTACAGTAGTATGCTTTCAAAAGAAACCTTGCTTCAATTAGGTCTTTTTAGGGTTGTAATGTGGTCTGGTTCACGGTTTATGAAACAAAGGATATAAAGCTCAAATTTTGATTTTGACCCACCCCATTCTCCGTGATGTTCTCCAGTCCTATGTTCAGTTACTTGACACATATATTCAACTTCCAAGAGGATTTGCATATGGTGGTTTGAGAACCAATTATCTTTAAGGCGACAATCACCTATTCTTCTTTGGAAGTCACACAAGCTTATTCTTACTTTTCTTTTGACAATGATCTTTTATGATCTTTCAATCCAGCGGGGTGCCCTAATTTTTGCCTAAGTCTCCTTTTTAGGTTTTGACTTAGCGGGCCTTTCTATTTTTTTTAACACTCTTTTTTTGGAACAACTTGTGTGACGTTTGTCCATTTCATTTGAGAATTTATAGATTGTGACTGCCACATTGATGGTTCAAGAGGGCACAATCGTCGTAAGCTTTGGATTTTCACTACTTCTCCGATATTGTGTACGAAGAGGGGATACGACGGAACCTCTTGTTGGAAGGTAAATGGTATGGTTCCTTGAAGTGATTCTCTTGGAAGTCGAGATAATTAGTCGCTTTGACTGAACAACTACCCTGCCCCAGGTTAAAATTTAAGGGTTCTAATTTTTTTTTGAAAATAAACACCAACTTCTAGGCTCAAAAGGGTTATCGAGGGATTATCTTCCTTATAACTCCAGTGTTTGGGGATTTGAAACAATGCCTGTACATCATCAACAAAGTTTTGTTTGAAAGCACACTATTTCAATTTGGGTATTTTATTTTCATCATTCTCCTTCCAATACTTGCTTAAACAAAAGTACGATAAAGAAAAGGAAATGGGAGAAACAAAGACTTTTTTTTTTTAATTTTTTTTGTAAATAAAAAAGAAAAATCACAGAGTGAAACGAATGGATTGGTTCAAAATTTGCATTTATTTCATTAATATTACCATTAAGATTGACAATGTTCAAAAGCAAACAAACACTTAGTAAACAAAAGAAAAACACAAATGCAAATGATAAAAAGTGGCTCAATGATCTGCTTTGATCCATTGGCATTAGGGATGTTATTGGTGTCTCAGCACTGCTTATGGCATATGACCAATATCCTTGAAAGAGAGTATCTTTTTTTCAACCAGATCTTGAACTTTTTCTTTCAGGACATTGCAATCTTCAATTGAGTGACCTGATATCCCACTATGAAAAACACACTTGACGTTTGGATCGTATTCCTTGGGAAATGGAAACTTTGCAGGTTGGGTTGGTCTGGGAGCTACCAATGAGTTATGAATCAACACAGGATACAACTCGTTATAAGGCATAGGAATAGTATCAAAGCGGCGAGGCCTCTTTTGTTGTTTCCTCAATGTTTTATTCAGCTTCTTGCCTTGCCACTGATATCCTTGGCTTTGTCGAGGGACAGGCAAAGATTGTTGATCAGGAAGTTTTGAGAAGGAAGGTTGAGGAAGATCCATAGGAGACGGGCCATAGGCTTCCACTTGAGCAACCACTGGATAATACTGCCCTTGGGCTATAGGAGCATGCACTTCTGGTGCAATGATCAGTGGAGAGATTTTTCCTCCTTGCTGTAAGACTTCCAGAATTCCCATGATATGATTCATTTGCTCCCTCAAATGGCCAACTTCCACTCTCAACAACTTTTGGTCTTGTTGAAGTTCTTCCATAGTCTTCGGACACATGCTTCTAGTCCAATGTGTCGAGGAATCAGATTGTCGATTGATAGTGACTCTATGAAAGAGACAGTTGGAATGAGGTACTTGCATGAAACAAATGATATGCAATGTCATGCAATGTTGGATGCAAAGCATGATAATGAAATAACCCATTGAAGAAGCTTCCTTAAGTTAGGACAGTTCTAAGTTATTTACCCAAGAATCCCCTCACAAGGTTAGCTCTAAAGTTTTTGGATATAAAAGTTCCTAGAGGCATCCGAGCATGATCAGAATTTCATCATGCGACAGGTGAACCATCTTACAACAAATTTCATGAATATGCAACCTCTAGGCGAGGTTATTGTACCAATCAGACAAGGAGTGCACCTTGGGGATCGATACATAACTTCTTTAGATGGAACGGGTTCTAAAGGTCCTTGAAGTTAGCGACGAAATCAGATTTCTACCATGCGATGGGCGAACCATCTTATGACAAATTTCATGACTAAGTCTCCTCCAAGTGGGGTTCTCGTATTAGCCATTCAAGGTGTTCACCTTGGGGACTAGCACTACACAACCACCTCCTAACTTATGTTTTTCTCTTGTTTTTCAAAAGCTCGGGTTGAGAGCTTCACTCAAATATCAGTCCCATACCCACAATTGAGTTTATACAGAAATAAAATAAAAGCGACAAAGCAAGAGTAAAGAAACATAAATAATACAAGAGTAAACATAAATAACACATGAGCACAAGAATAAGCATAAAGAACATAAGAATAAACATAAAGAACACAAGAGTAAACAAACAAAGGCAAACATTTAAACATAAAACAAACTAAACTAGGGTTGACTCTCTTAAGATTTTTTTCACACTTCCCCAGCAGAGTCGCCACTTCTGTAGCGCCAAAAAATGCTCGAGGTGCTACACACTCGAAAAAGAACAGAGTCGCCACCGATCTTTATTTGTTCCAAAAAGGAAAGGGAAAATATCGAATAAAACCCATGAATAAAAACAAATGGATAAGATGGTCATTGCAACCAAATTAGGGTTCGGGAGTCGGTTAAGCAAGGGGAAGGTATTAGCACCCCTCACCTCCATCGTACTCGATGGGACCCACTTAGTTAGTTTTATGAATGGGTGTTTGCGTGATGTTTGCGTTCTTTAGTTTATTAATCAATAAAAGAAAAGGGGTTTTTATTTTTTTATTGTTGTGCTCGCCAAGACGCTTGTATCTTGTGCCTACGTATTCCCTCGTGCAATGGGAAAGTCAGAGCAATCGTAGTTCGAATTAAAAAACTACGAGTTTGTTGGTTAATCTTATGAAGGATGTTTTTGGTTCAAAGGATAAAAGGTATTCAAGAGGTGTGCACCCCTTGTCACTTAATCAACTTTGATTTAATTAAGAAAGATGTTAATATTCAAAGGATCAAAGGTATTCAAGAGGTGTGCACCCCTTGTCACTTAATCACTTTGATTCAATTAAGAAAGATTTTTATCCAAAGGATCAAAGGTATTCAAGAGGTGTGCACCCCTTGTCACTTAATCACTTTGATTTAATTAAGAAAGATTTTTATTCAAAGGATCAAAGGTATTCAAGAGGTGTGCTCCCCTTGTCACTTAATCACTTTGATTTAATTAAGAAAGATTTTTATTCAAAGGATCAAAGGTATTCAAGAGGTGTGCACCCCTTGTCACTTAATCACTTTGATTTAATTAAGAAAGATTTTAATATTTGATTCAAAGGATCAAAGGTATTCAAGAGGTGTGCACCCCTTGTCACTCGATCACTTCGATTTAATTAAGAAAGATTTTTAAGTTTGATTCAAAGGATCAAAGGTATTCAAAAGGTGTGCACCCCTTGTCACTCGATCACTTCGATTTAATTAAATGGTTTTTGGAAAGAGACTCGACGTTGGATCGAGAGATTGTTTAATGAAAATCATTTTTTTTAGATTTAATTTTATTGGTGAAATTTAATTAACCAAATTGAATATATTTAACTAAGTAAATTAATTTTAAAAATTGACTAACAAGAATTAATTAACTAAATAAATTTAATTAACTAATTAAAACAATCAAAAGTTGAATTAATAAAATTAGTCAAAACTTGTTCAGCTAATTAACCTAAAAAAACACAATAAAAGTTAAAATTAAAAGGTGATGTTATAGATAAAAAACAGAATGTTTGGGCCTGAGAGAAGGCCCATCCGCTGGTTAGAAAAAAAAACGCAAGGAGGGTCTGTTTTTGGAGAGTAAATTGATGGATAACACTCAGGTGGGCCGGATACAAGTTATAACCCGGTTTTCCTTTCAAACAACGCAAAACGGGTTAAGAAACCCTAACAAATCAAAACGACGCTCCCCTTGAAACGTTCGTACTAAACTCGTTTTTTCTGGAAACAAAAACTGGGCAAACACTCTTCGCTCCGATCCTCCATGGTTATCGCACAACAACAACTTTGCTATACTCAAATCTCTCATCTACCGAGTTCACTCTTCTCAAACTCTTTCGATCGCTCGATCATCATCTTTCCGACTCTCTCCTCTCTCGATTTCGGTTCACGAAAAATAAACACAAGCAAGTAGCTTATGCAATCAAACACAAACAAAACCCTGACCCCTAATCTGAAGAACCAACGAAAGGTACAATCATGGTAAAGGGCTTCCTATCACTCGTTTGGGTATTTATCAACAAAAGAGGTGAAACCATGGCCTTGTCCTCACGGTGAGCTCGGTTTCTACCTCTGTTTCGTCATTATCATTTTTATTTGAGAAAGTTCTTTGTGTTGATGTACTCATAGTTTTATGTTACTGAT
The DNA here is from genome assembly GCF_029867415.1 of Vicia villosa. Taxonomy (NCBI): domain Eukaryota; kingdom Viridiplantae; phylum Streptophyta; class Magnoliopsida; order Fabales; family Fabaceae; genus Vicia; species Vicia villosa. The sequence goes on along the minus strand of NW_026705610.1, from coordinate 177,745 downwards.
TTTTATTTCTCTTATGATTTATTCGACTATGGCTTATGCAGGGAAAGCAGAACAAAGAAAATATGCAAAAACACACTATATCAGTAACTCGGACGTAATCAGTTGCATAATATCACCTCAACACCATGGGATCAACCAAAAAAGGCTTCTCCCTTTTGTGTTTTTCATTGGTGAATCGGTTATGTGCAAGCATGACATTAGGGAGATACTAAACCAAAGGATACAAATAAACAGAGCTAACACATCATCAAAGTTTCAAGGCTATGCAGAAGTTCAAAGGAAGTACCTAAATGGAGTCTCTGCTGTGTCTACAAAGGTATGAATAGAAACTTAAAGGAATCCCTTCTGTGATAAACTTTGTGCTTTCCTGAATGAAACTTCACCCTTTCTGTAGATTAGGAGAGAGCGATGATATTGTTCTCTGGTGTTGGTGTTGAAACTCTGTATGCAGGGAGGGGTTCAGCTCAAATATCTCAGAGTTCAATGTGAAACTCTGAGTATTTCTATGTGTATTCTTGAGCTTTAAGTATTAGGTTAGGTTTTTGTTGAAGTGAAGATGGGGGCTGCCGAATGGGATCCCTCTTCTTAATGAAACAGTCAAATATATAGTGCTTAGGTTTGGGGATAATTCTAGGGTTGGATGGATGTTTGTTCAGGTTTGGAAACAAATCTGGAAAAAATGCAGTACTCCTTCAAAAGGCAGTGTTTTGCTTTTTGCCATTTTCATGCTATTTGTCTGATTCTCCCCATGTGCTTTTGCTTCCCCTTCATGAAATTTGAATTTTCCTTTTTGTTTTGTCCTTCTATACGCTCCACACTTTCTCCTAATTTTTGTGTGTTTCTTGAATTGGTGCTGCAAAAAGAACTTAATGGGCCTGTTTCTTTTTGTGTTCTGTTTGTGTAGGTCCTCATGCCATATGGAACAAGGCCTTTGGAAGCATATATGAAAAATGTTTTGGAGAATGGAAATTTTGAGGACCAAGATTGAAGCATAAATTCAGAACCGCTTTTTTTATTTTACGTGACAATTTGTGCAATTCAGTTGTAATCTCTCAAATCAAATGATCAAGGATTAGAATAAGTCTTGTAATGTTCAAGTGAGGCTGGAATGAAAATTCTATATTTTTGTATGACTTAATATTAATTATAGGTGAATGAAACATGTCATTGGAAATTTGAATGAATTTGGCCTTATGAGTTTTCGTTTATGGCTTTAGGACCTTGCATTTGAAAGATAAATATTCTTTACAATTTTAAAGATATTATCTTGTAATCTTGTCTAAAATTACATGAACTGTCTTTTAAATCATTGAATCAAGCATTTGCAAATTTAACACTTAATCTTATACTTTTAATGCAAAAAGAAATAGATGAATTAATCTTTATTCGATGAACATACTCATAAAATCCTAAATTGCACGCGGGCCATTGCTTAAGAGAAAAGAACCAGATGAATTTGTTTTGTTTGGTGAGAAAGTCCACCGTGAAACCCTAAATTGCACAAATGTCATTTATTTGAAATCATATTTTAGTGAATAAATGAATGATATGCAAATGGTCTAACGGAACAAAATGCATGGGTCAAAAATTGGGGTACGACAATTTATTTTCAAAAATTGTTTTTACACTCGAGCGGGATGGCGAAAGCGTACGTTAGGGTTATTAGCTTGCTCCGAGTCAACAGAGCGAAAGTTTGAGATTAGGAGATTTAGGTAGATAACAACCTCGTAAAATAGGCATTTTATTAATTACATTGTTTCCAAAAAGCTCTTCTAAAATCTAATGGGATGGCGAAAGCGTACATTAGGATTAGGATAGTAGTCTGAATCAACAGAGCGAAAGTTTGAGACGAGGATTTTTAATCAATGGAATTAGTAAAGATTTTTAATTTAATTATGCAAAAGCCAATGGACCTTCGGATTACCTTTAGTTAAACGAAATACATACTGATACCTGTCTTTTATTATTATTCTTTATTTTCTCACAATCACTTTCCCTTAGGAACAATCGAAATTTTAGTACTCCTAGCTTTACATAGTAACCTTAGATAACGGTAGATCGATTCATAGTCCCTGTGGATTCGATATCTTTTAAAACTACACGACACGACTGTGCACTTGCAGTTATCAGATTTATAGACACGTAAAGTCGCGATCAAGTTTTTGGCGCCGTTGCCAGGGACTATTTTAGTCGATATCGTAACTCACTGTTACACCGTAGAGACTAGGACTATTCTTCCCTTTCTTTCTGAACGATTGTATGCCAAATACTCGTTCACAAGGAGGAGGTTTAATACAACGAATTAACGAGATCGAACGTTTCATTAACGTCAAACGTCGAGCTCGCAATCTTCCCGAAGTAGCAGAAATTCCGATTAATCAGGAATTGATTTTTACTGATCAAATCAATCAAATCACCCCGAAGTTAGAGATGGCTGCTATTCGTCCTCTTAGAGACTATGCCGCTCCTTCGCGCGCTGAACCGCATTCAAGTATCGCACCACCTGCGATTGAGGCGAACAATTTCGAACTGAAACCTTCACTGGTCCAAGCTGTTCAACAGAATCAATTCTCTAGAAGCCCTGTAGACGACCCCAATCTCCATTTATCCGTGTTCGTGCAATACGCCGACACTATCAAAGCCAACAACGTTAGTTCCGAAGCTATTCGATTACGCCTTTTCCCTTTCTCCTTGAGAGATAGAGCGAGAGCGTGGCTTCAATCCCTGCCTTCCAATTCCATAACTAAGTGGGACGAATTGAAGAGAGTATTCTTAGCGAGATACTTTCCGCCTAGCAAAACTGCTATGCTTAGAGGTCAAATCAACGGATTTACCCAGAAAGATAACGAATCGCTCTTCGAAGCTTGGGAACGTTACAAGGACATGCTTAGAATATGCCCTCATCATGGACTCGAACCATGGCTGATCATCCATACTTTCTATGGTGGTCTCTTATATAACACTAAAATGACTATAGATGCCGCTGCTGGCGGAGCATTAATGGACAAACCCCATGATGAAGCATACAAACTCATAGAGAACATGGCACAAAACCATTACCAATGGGGTGGAGAACGAGCCGCTCTAGAGAAAGCCCAAACCAAAGGAGGAATGTACGAAATAAGTGGTATAGACCGCGTTAACGCTAAAGTAGGCGCTTTAACTCAAAAGATCGAGAACTTAACCATCACTCCTTCAGCCACCGCTGCCGCTGTAACACCTAACTGCGAGATTTGTGGATTGACTGGGCATGTAGTTGCTGAATGCCAACTCTTGACTGGAGTCCCATCTGATCAAGTAAATTACGCTCAAGGAAACCCTTATTCTAACACGTACAACCCTGGATGGAAAAACCACCCGAACTTTTCTTATAAGAACAACAATGCGTTGTACGCGCCTGGACAAGCACCTGCTGTACCACCTGGCTACCAAAAAGCGCCTGTAGCTGCTCAAAACACCCCTAGGAAGTCAAATCTAGAAATCATGATGGAGAACTTCATAGCTTCCCAACAACAAACCAATAAGGACTTCCTGAATCAAAACATCCACAATAGCGAGCAACTAAAACAACTATCGAACAAAGTAGATGCTTTAGCTACGCATAACAAAATGTTAGAAACTCAAATCTCACAAGTAGCTCAACAACAAGCACCTACCGCTGCCCCTGCTGGCACATTTCCTGCTCAACCTCAACCCAATCCTAAAGGACATGCGAACGCGATAACACTACGAAGTGGAACGAATTACGATGGACCCATAGATCCTAGAACCCAAAACATACCCATGTCACAACAAGAGCCAAAGGAAACCCAAAAGAAAACAACTGATGAACAAACTGCTAAGACTGATGAGAACAATAACGAAGTGGAACCCGAAAAAGAGAAACCTTATGTTCCACCACCACCTTATAAGCCACCAATTCCTTACCCTCAGAGATTAGCTAAATCAAAAACCGAAGGGCAATTTAAAAGATTTGTAGAACTTCTGAAGCAATTAAACATAACCATACCGTTCACAGAAGCCATAACTGAGATGCCTTCGTACGCTAAGTTCTTAAAAGAAATCTTATCAAACAAAAAGAAACTCGAGGATAACGAAACTATAACGCTTACCGCTGAATGTAGCGCTATCATCCAAAATAACATGCCTCCAAAACTGAAGGACCCTGGTAGTTTCTCTATACCCTGCGTAATTGGAAAAACCATCATAGAGAAAGCCTTGTGCGACTTAGGAGCTAGTGTTAGTTTGATGCCTCTTTCGACCTGTAAGAAACTCAATCTAGGTGAGCTTAAAGCAACGAGAATGTCTCTTCAACTAGCTGACCGTTCAGTTAAATACCCTGTAGGAATGTTAGAGAATATCCCTGTTCGTGTAGGTCAATTCTACATCCCAACTGACTTCATCATTATGGATATCCAAGAAGATTCTAACATCCCGATCATATTAGGAAGACCATTTTTAGCAACCGCTGGTGCAATTATAGATGTAAAGCGAGGAAAGCTTACTTTCGAAGTAGGAGAAGAGAAAATAGAATTTATCCTTTCCCAATTCCTAAAAGCACCTTCTATAATTGACACATGCTGTTCTGCTGACATAATCGACGAGTGTGTCAAGGAAATAAAATCTGAACCAAATAAGGAAACCGAGATCCTAAGAATTCCTATGCCGCCAATTCTTGAAGATGACAACTGGCGTGAGGAATATCAAGATAACCACCTGAGTGAATGCTTAGCTTTAACTCCCGATCCTATACCTGGACCTAAGAAACCTACTATAGAGCTAAAAACACTTCCTACCGATCTTAGATACGAATTTCTAGACGAAGAACTAAACCGACCAGTTATAGTGAACGCCAACTTAGGACGAACCGAGACTGAAAAATTACTTAATGTCCTAAGAAAATACCCTACCGCTTTAGGATATAACATATCAGATCTGAAAGGTATAAGCCCTTCTCTGTGTATGCACCGCATTATGCTCGAAGACGATAGTAAAACCTCTAGGGAACATCAAAGGCGAATAAATCCTATTATGAGCGATGTGGTTAAAAAGGAAATCCAAAAACTGCTAGAAGCTGGAATAATATATCCTATATCCGATAGTAAATGGGTTAGCCCTGTTCACGTCGTACCAAAGAAAGGAGGAGTCACTGTAATCACTAATGCAAAAGGAGAATCTGTAGCACAACGTACCCAAACTGGATGGAGAATGTGCATTGACTATAGGAAGCTAAATAAAGCTACCCGAAAAGACCATTTCCCTTTACCTTTCATAGATCAAATGCTCGAACGCCTAGCTAAACACTCACATTTCTGTTATCTGGATGGATACTCCGGATTTTTCCAAATTCCTATCCACCCTGACGACCAAGAGAAGACCACATTCACCTGTCCTTATGGTACATTCGCTTATAGACGAATGCCTTTTGGACTCTGCAATGCACCCGCGACCTTCCAAAGATGCATGATGGCAATATTTGCCGACTTCCTAGATGGAATAATGGAGGTCTTTATGGACGACTTCTCTGTCTGTGGAGGAAGTTTTGAAACATGTTTAGAGAACCTTGAAATGGTGCTTAAACGATGCGTAAGCGTAAACCTAGTCCTTAATTGGGAAAAATGCCATTTCATGGTTCGACAAGGAATTGTACTTGGACACATCGTATCCGATAGAGGAATCGAAGTTGATAAAGCAAAAATCGAAATTATCGAAAACCTTCAACCTCCCAAAACCGTTAGAGAAATAAGAAGTTTTCTGGGACACGCTGGTTTTTACCGACGCTTCATTAAGGATTTCTCTAAAATAACCAAACCCTTAACTGAACTACTTATGAAAGACGCCGACTTTATTTTCACCGATAAATGCACTGAAGCATTTCAAACGCTTAAACGAGCATTAATCTCTGCGCCAATTATGCAACCTCCCGACTGGAATGAGCCTTTCGAAATAATGTGTGACGCAAGTGATTATGCTGTAGGAGCCGTTCTAGGACAAAGAAAGGATAAGAAACTACATGTCATATATTATGCGAGTAGAACCCTAGACGAAGCTCAGATGAATTATGCCACGACAGAAAAAGAATTATTAGTTGTCGTATTTGCATTAGACAAATTCCGTTCTTACCTGGTAGGAGCCAAAATAATCATATACACTGACCACGCCGCCATTAGGTACCTCCTAACCAAAAAGGACGCTAAACCAAGACTTTTGAGATGGATCTTGTTACTACAAGAGTTCGACCTGGAAATTAAAGATAAGAAGGGCACTGAAAATGTCGTAGCAGATCACCTCTCTCGATTGGAAAATCTGAAACCCGAACAAGTACCAATTGACGATGATTTCCCTTATGAAAGACTCATCGCCCAATTAGAAGCAAACGAATTCGAACCGTACCGTCCAAACTCTGAAACCGACAAATTAGCAGAAATAGCTTTAGCCCGATCTGACGCACCTTGGTATGCAGATTTCGTAAACTACCTAGCTGCTGGTGTGCTTCCTCCTGATCTAAGTTACCAACAGAAGAAGAAATTCTTCCATGACCTAAAACATTACTATTGGGACGACCCACTCCTGTTCAAAAGAGGCCCGATGGAATCTTTAGACATTGTGTACCCGAGGAAGAGATAAGAAGCATAATAACACACTGCCATTCTGCACCGTGTGGAGGAAACCATAGCACATCTAGAACCTGCGCCAAAATCCTTCAATCTGGACTTTTCTGGCCTAACCTGTGGAAAGACGTTTATTTTGCTGTACTAAGCTGTGATAGATGCCAACGAACTGGAAACATTTCAAGACGCGATGAAATGCCTCAAAAAGGCATTCTTGAAGTAGAAATATTTGACGTCTGGGGAATAGACTTCATGGGACCGTTTCCGTCGTCGTTTGGAAATCAATATATACTCGTAGCCGTCGATTACGTTTCAAAATGGATAGAAGCTATTGCTTCTCCTACAAACGATACACGAGTAGTTATCAAACTTTTCAAAAACGTCATCTTTCCTAGGTTCGGTGTGCCAAGATTGGTAATTAGCGATGGTGGTTCCCATTTCATTTCAAGAATACTTGAGAAACTCCTTCGAAAATATGGAGTGAATCATCGAATAGCCACACCATACCATCCACAAACAAGCGGACAAGTAGAAGTATCTAACCGCGAAATAAAACAAATATTGGAGAAAACTGTTGCTATATCTAGGAAAGATTGGTCAACCAAGCTAAATGAAGCTTTATGGGCTTATAGAACAGCTTTCAAAACTCCAATAGGAACTACCCCATTCAAACTCGTTTATGGAAAATCATGCCACCTACCGGTAGAGTTAGAACATAAAGCCTATTGGGCCATTAAGAACTTAAACCTAAACTACACTGCCGCTGGTGAGAAACGACTTCTGGACATAAACGAATTAGAAGAACTTAGACAAGACGCTTACGAAAACGCCAAAATCTATAAAGAGCGAACGAAAAAATGGCACGACAAGCGTATATCTAGGAAAAATTTTAGCATAGGCGATAAAGTACTCTTATTTAATTCTAGACTAAAATTATTTCCTGGTAAGTTACGATCTAGATGGTCTGGCCCTTTCGAAATAACTAACATATTTCCAAGTGGAGCGATAGAAATCAAAGGAGAAACCGTCAAACCTTTTGTCGTAAATGGGCAACGTCTTAAGTATTACCATCATCTCGAATACGATGAAAACATCGAAGTTTTTAAACTTGACGAACTGCCCGCTCTTTCGAAAAAATAGCTTTCTATTTTAAAATCGTCGAGCTTACGACATTAAACAAAGCGCTTGGTGGGAGACAACCCACATTTATTTATTCTTTTTATTTTCATTTTATTTTATTTTTAAAATTTTAACCTTTAATTTTCATTTAATTATTCTATTTTTAATTATTCTAGATTTTAATTTTCTTATTTTTTTTCATACATCTTATAATAATTATTATAATTATAGCTGCTATCTTAATTCGAGAAAATACTTCCTTTTTATAATTATAATTATTATTATAACTTGTTTTATTTAATTTTATTTTTAAAAAAATGAACACTAGCCTAGTTCTAACTTAATCTTAATATTTTCAACTTCTAGGTTTTTCATTTAACTACTAACTACGATGCAAGAAGTTGATAATATGGAAGTTGTGTTCCGTGGTAGAGGACAAGAAGCAAGATTTAACAAGCTGGCTGAAAGACACATGGAGTTGACTTGCTATCCTCACCAACCAACTATGGTGAAACTTGGTATCGAAGAAAGCATCCTACACCTGCTTAACCAAATTGGTTGGACTGGTTCTCACTTGTTCCGCAAGTTTAGCACTTACCGGAAGCTCACTCTGGAATTCTTGAGCTCCCTGACCTATCTTCCAAACTGTGGACAAGGGCTGAGAAAAGGAGTTATTCTCTTTAGACTCTTTGGTATGGAGTTTAATTTCTGCATCCGAGATTTTGCTGAAATGTTAGAACTACCTCATGGACCTGATGCATACGCCAAAGTAGCTGAAGAAAATCTTCCATACTGGGAGTTGGAAAAATACTGGGGCAAGATCACTAGAAACGACAACCCTGAAGAGAATGAATTTCAATCTGAGAACATCCACAATCCTGCTTTCCGCTACTTTCACAAGATCCTTGCTCACTACATTTTTGGTAAACCCGATAATGTCACTGAAGTCTCTAGAGAAGAGTTGTTCATCAAGTTTTGTACCTCTCAGAATCGCCCGGTTAATGCCATCGCATTCATGCTAACAAACTTCGAGCGCATCACGCAAGACGAAGTTTCACCCATTAGGATCGGCGGATTTGTCACTATGATTGCTAATGCCATAGGAATGAGAGTGCCTTTGCTTAGATTGACACCTTATGGTACCCATACCTCTATGGACATCAATTTCTGCTTTAATCGAGGTATCATCGGTAACCTTGGACCTGATCGGTTTGAATTGCTCATTGATAACAAAGTTTGGTATCAGTTCACCTTACCGAATCCTAGGACGAGTGTGCACAACCCTGCCAACTGGCTTTACTATGGTCAGATTCCTGAGAGAGAGCCATCACCTGAAACCCCTCAAGCTTATGAACATTTTGATGAGGAAATGCCTGCATCTGAATCTGAACCTGAAACACCTCCTGGTTACTATGAACCTAATCCTGAAGATGAACCCATTCCTGATTACGAACCTCTTCCTGTTGATGAACCTATATCTGAGTATGAGCCTGAAACTCGTTCTGAAGATTCCGTTGATGATTACACTGTTGATATGACTGATGTCGAGCTCGAGCAACAACAACCCGCTACATCTACCGCATCGGTGAATCAAAGAATGCCTAATCTGAACACGCACGAGCAAGCCATCACTGCGCTACAACAAGATGTACAACATGTGCGCAACGAGCTACACACTTTGCAAATGCAGTTCTTCGATTTTATCGACACCGTAAATGCTCAGTTCGACGAAGTTTTCAAACACATTCAGTCTAATGAGCACAACAATAGACGTGGCTAGATGTTACCGTATTAGACTATTAGATTTTATTTCTAGTTTTAGTAATTTCTATTCCTAGTTTAGATTTTCATTTTTCTGCACTTTTACTTTCTGCTTCTGTTAACACTCAGTACTGGTTTAATTCTTAATGCAATGTTCTTTTGATTACTGCTACTGTGTTATATTACACTGCTATTGACTGCTATATATTTGCCTGTTTATCACTTTTTGCTGTTAATAGTATTAAAATTCGACACTGTTCTGAACTGATGGACAAATTTATGGTATCTGTCAGCACTGTCTGGTCACTTGCATGCGTGACCCACTTGCCTGCAACAGGAGACGCCCGTCTCCATCTGTGTGGGACCAGCTGACACGAATCAGGGGACAGGAGACGCACGTCTCCATGCTCTGCCCCAGCAGACTGACTGCCTGAGACGCACGTCTCCCAAGGCCAGCAGTCTGCATTTGACCACGCAGACCATTTCTCTTTCCCTCTTGAATTTTGAATTTGAATTTCAAAATTCACTCTTCCTCATTCTTCCCCTATTTATTCCATTTAAACTCCATAAACCTCATTCATCCTCCATCATTCACCTCTTAAACTCCATTCATTTCCCACTTCTCTATTCTATTCAAACTTCAAACACCACCATTAATCCATTTTAATTTTCCATTAACCACACCATTTTCAAACCTCACTATAAAACCACACCACCACCACTCTTCTTCTTCACAACTTTCATACCATTCTCTATTCTCCTACACTACATTTCTATTTTTCATTTCCATACTTACCATGCCTCCACGTTCATTCATCCTTAGTAAGCGTCCCGAGCGACCACCTCCCGACCTTTCAAACATTATCTTCCGAGATGATGACAATGATGCTCAACGAACAAAATATGTCGCCTTCTACGAACGTTCGGTTGTTCCCACAAAATTTGTGAACACCGAGTGTCTAGAAACTTTGGGTCTCATTGATGGTGTTACCCGTCTGCTCACTAAATCTAGCCTCCACCATCTTTGTACCGAACCCGTACCTACTTATGAGCCGCTCGTCTTAGAATTTTTTAGTTCTTTCAACTACGACACTCCCTCTAATCAACCACTCTCAACCGGTAGCATCCAATTTCGGATGTTCAACCGTGAATATGCTCTAGATCAAGATGTCGTAGCTTCATATTTGCATTTTAATCATGCACCAATTGCTCACCGCTCAATCTTTCAAGAACTCAATGGTCGATCTTGGGAGGAACTCGCTTTTGAATTTTGGTTCAATCTCACTGGAGAAAATCCTACCGGTTGGAGAGCTCTCCATGCTTCTCACATTCAAAACCCCGCTATACGTTATTTTCAACGTATTTTGGGGCATACTATTTTTGCGAGATCTAACAACCACAAGGTAAACCAAAATGAATTATTTTTCCTTTACTGTGCGCTTAATAATATCTGTTTCAATGCCGCACCGTTTATGTTCCAACACATCCAAGGTTTAGTCAACGCCCCCGCTACAAATCCATTCTTGCTTGGCGGCATTATTACTTCCTTGGCCTGTGCTTTAGGTCTTGGTGACGAGCTCCTCTCACTCTCACATCTCATGAAGCCTGCTCAGTCACTCGATCTCACCTACTGCCATGACTCCCACTTGGTTTCACCCCGCCATGATGGCCGATACACTTTGGTCGTCAACAAAGTTCCTATTCCTTATGTCATCCTTCCATGCCCTGAAAGAATCAACATCCGTTATGTTCAACGTTGGAGGCTTATTGAAGACAACCCTCAAGATAACCAACAAGAACATCCTAATGAACCTATGGATGCAAATGAAGAAGAACTCAACCAAGGGCAAGCTGATGTCAACCAACCTCCTCCAAACAACCCTCCGCCTATCACTCTTGAAGCCATGTATGCTGCTATTCAACGCCAAGATCAACTCGTTCAAGCTATGCAGACAAACCAAACTGAAACAATTAGGCTCATCCGAGAGATGCAACAGGAGCACCGTGACTATGCTATTAGGAACGAAAGTCAATACACTGAAATTGCTACATATTTGCATGATCTTGACATTCGTGTGAATGACTCTCCTCCTGATAGACGTTGCCGTGTTCGTACAAGAGGCGCGAGCAGTTCTCGCAACCGCAACAATGAGGAGTAGTTCTTATGCACTGAGGACATTGCATCGTCTAAGTCTGGGGGAGTCGTATTATTTCTATTTCCTTTAGTTTTATTTTTTTTCCTTCAGTTATTTCCCTTCCTTGTAATGTTTTTCTAATTCAATAAAGAATATTTATGGAATTTAAGTCTTATATGTATAATTCCGTAGTTATTTCAATTTCTTCCATTTTCTTGAGCCATAACAAAAATTTTGCTCCTAAACGATAAACGCAAACCCCACACGTTCGAGAAATACAAAGCTACTCAAACACTCAACGCATTGAAACTGAATATAGTCAATATCCTTATTGTCCCAACACTCTAAAACCCCCGAGTATGCGTAACCGATTTGAATACCCGTTATACCAAAACCATCGACTTTAAGTTTTGAAATAACCCTTAGTAGTTTATTCTAGCAGTCGGCACCGTCTTAGATACAAACTACGCAGAGAGTCGATGAATATAAGTGTATGATCCTCATAATAATAATTATGTGCTTAACCATAAGAAGAAATGTGCCTACTAAGTAAGGTGATCCTCACAAGATCATTTAACCTAACGGTCGCAAATCTCAAATACAAAGAATTTAAAAACTCACTGTCGATTGGTTCAGAAGTCATCTGGTACTGAACTTGGTAGGAAGGACTATTGTCCGATTCCCCACAATCTACAAGTGAATGCTAAGGAGTATACCACTTATTGTGCCAGAACTCCATGAGAAGGATCATAGTCACTAACCGACTACTCTGCTATGTGCGTGTCAAGATAATGGGCTTAATGTGATTGCGCGCGAATGAAAAGGGTGAAACATGATGACGAGTCAAAAAGGTCGAGCTATAATGGCATGATTCGGATTGGTATGCATACTGGGAGTTGTTTAGTGTTGTTACTATAAGTCTATTGCTAGGATCATTATCATTATTTTCAAATAAGAACACTATGTAGCTGAGTATGACCGAACGACGTGGTGGAAGTGTGTTTCATTTATCTTTATCTTATTATTTTGCTTGAGGACAAGCAAAGGTTCAAGTCTGGGGGAATTTGATAACACGATTTTATATCGTATATTTAGCTTAAAATCCATAGATATTTATAGCATTTTCCGTTTATTATGTTAATTTATTATGATATTACGCGTGTATTTGCTTTGTTTCAGGTTTTACACTTCAATTACGACTATTTTCGAAAAGGAAAGAAAATTGAGCTTAAATGACCAATATTAATGCCTAAAAGATGAAAAGGGAGTGCTGAAGTGAAAGAAGGGTGCAATTAAGGACCCAAAGGCCCAAAAGAGACGAACCAGCCCACAAAGGAACAAAAATGCGTAGCCCAAACCATGCAAGCAAGTGGAGACGCACGTCTCCACGTTCTCTTCTGCCACGTCACTAAGAGGAGACGCCCGTCTCCAACTGCCCCTAGATTCTCTCCACTTGAGACGCACGTCTCAAGTCTTCCTGAAGAAGCGGAGACGCACGTCTCCAAGTTCCAGTCAGAAAAGCTCCCTCAATTCACGGATTCCAACTGCAAAGCCTCTCCTATAAATAGGACCTGCTATCTCACTTCCAAGGAGTCCGATTTCCTGCCAACGAAGTGCTGCCGAAATTGTACCGCGAACCGCTTTTCTTTATTCCGCTTTCATTCAACCGTTTATTTTCTCACAACGATTTCTACACTGGAAATTGTTGTGAACTTTTCGTAGATCTAGCCTTACGTTATATTTATCGTTTTATTTCCTTGTTTTTATTTTCTGCCATTTAAATTCCGAAGAACGATCCAGCCAACCTGTGGTGGAAGTTCAGTACTTGAAGATCCAGTTACCATTTATTTAATTCAGGTTTTTATTTACCGCCTTATTCATATTTGTTTGCATGATATATTATATGCCATTTAATATGCTTATTATTATGAACCGAACCGATTTATGCATGTTTAATCGTATTAATATGTCTGGCTAAATTACTAAAGGTGTCGGTATGTAAAGTAAGTTAACCGTAGGGATCCGAAATAAATTGGCTTAATTATGTTTTATTAATTATCACTTAGTTTTGGTTTATATGTCTAATTTAATTAGTAAGTCTTAAAACCAATAGAGCGAAAGTTTGAGGGGTTAGGACGGTCAAAGGTTAAAATCAATAGAGCGAAAGTTTGAGGTCTTTAACCAGATAGTAGACATAGGACATTAGTTTTAAGGATGGCGAAAGCGTATTAAAACTAATTGGAACTTATTTATTTTCAAAAATTGTTTTTACACTCGAGCGGGATGGCGAAAGCGTACGTTAGGGTTATTAGCTTGCTCCGAGTCAACAGAGCAAAAGTTTGAGATTAGGAGATTTAGGTAGATAACAACCTCGTAAAATAGGCATTTTATTAATTACATTGTTTCCAAAAAGCTCTTCTAAAATCTAATGGGATGGCGAAAGCGTACATTAGGATTAGGATAGTAGTCTGAATCAACAGAGCGAAAGTTTGAGACGAGGATTTTTAATCAATGGAATTAGTAAAGATTTTTAATTTAATTATGCAAAAGCCAATGGACCTTCGGATTACCTTTAGTTAAACGAAATACATACTGATACCTGTCTTTTATTATTATTCTTTATTTTCTCACAATCACTTTCCCTTAGGAACAATCGAAATTTTAGTACTCCTAGCTTTACATAGTAACCTTAGATAACGGTAGATCGATTCATAGTCCCTGTGGATTCGATATCTTTTAAAACTACACGACACGACTGTGCACTTGCAGTTATCAGATTTATAGACACGTAAAGTCGCGATCACTTTCACTTTGTATAAAGTTGAATAATTGTGGCGTTTATAAATTTGGGTGAGACATATTAGATTATCTTTGTTTTGATCTTTCAATAGATCTAAAATGAATCTCGGAGTACTTTCTCATTTCTTTCAAAAATTACATTTTTTCCTCATTTAACACTCAAGGATTATTTCCAAAAAAAATAAGATACATGGACGAAAATCAAAATCACGACAACTTTACTGATACCAAAAACTATTTAGTCAATGTTTGGAACTACGTTTGTGTGACATTCTCGCGTCCCGAGGCACTTTCAATGTGGAAAATGAGAAGCTGGAAAATAGAGCTTTTGCGTTAACGTGGTCACTTGACGCGATTTTATTAAACTTGATGAAAATCCAAACATACACTTAATCCTTAATTTTAAAATCAGGTCTTTAGATATGTTATGTGCATGAGACATTTGAATATCAACTTCAGACATCTATACCCCAACTTTAGATATTTTAGTATAAACTTCATTCATATTTAGTTTAATTTAAAGAAATAAACTACAAATACAAATTATTGAACTGAATATATAAGAAAATTAAATTTATATTCTAGGTTTAGGGAACGTCCAAAATATTTATAACATAATTTGCATTCCTTTATTTAACCTATGCAAATATGCGGTGATATTTTTTCTGTATGTTTTCTTATCACCCAAATTATCTGAAATAAAAAATATATTTCAGATACTTTGATCTTTAAAACACATGGAGCATTTTGTAACTAAGAAATGTGTGGTAGCAAATTTTTTATCGTAGAATTAAAAATTTTTTACTTACTATTTCGCGTTTTTTATCCATTGATAGTAAAAAAATAAAAAAATAAAAATTCTGTAAAAGATAATTGCAATGTGATAAACTATGAAGAGAAAATAAAATTCAAGCATTTTAAAGGTAGGAGAAGGTTTAGAGTGGGGATGGAGGGTAACGATTAGCTCTTTCTAAAATAACAGGCGAGAGTCAGAAAACCCAAAATGGAATTGAAGCCCAAGCCAAATCTGCTTTATAAAAAAAAAAACCAATGAAAAGAAAAAGAATAAAGACAGAATGAATTAAGGGAATTTCTTATTGAATTCTATAGAGTAAAAAAAATACTCTATAAATATCCGAAAAATATTCTTTAGATTTCAAAAATATATTTTTGAATACATCATTAGTCATTTTAAGACACTTTAAAAATGTATTTTCAAAATAAATTTAATTATAAAATTGGAGCTCAAAAACCAATAAATTATGTATGTTTGAGATAAATCTGAAAATATATTTTCAAAATCTAAAACTATTATTATGTTTTTATGAGGTATTCTACTAATATATAAGACGCATTAAAAAAATCTCTCTCATACTGGCTTTATAGCACAACATTTTTTATAAACTCTAATTGTTTCTTCACTTTTTTAAAATAAATATCTAGATTTAAAAATATATATTACAAAAAATAAATTAAAATTATTCAAAATTTCATATAAGAAAATTTTGAAATTCTATTTTTTCAAATATTACATATTAAGAGCTTAAAATTATTTTTTTTTAAATAAAATAATTAAGGTCAATTTGACCAATGTTACTAGGTTGGGCAACAAAATTCGTATTACAGGTAGAGGTGAGAATAAGCTGGGCCGAGTTAGGTTTTGTCAAACCTGAGTCTGACCTGCTAAATTTACAAAGTCTAAGTCTGACATATGGCCTATCATAGACTTATTTTTTTAGCCTGAGTCTGGGCTTTTCGAATGACTATTTGGCTATTAGCCTACCTAAAAGTCTATTTTATTTGAACATTTATAAATAAACAATTCAACTAATGTTTAAACAAACTAACAAATTTAAATATCAATGAGACTAAATACTTATTTTCATTTCCATATTCAAGTTTACCTATTAACATAAGTTTCGCAATACTAGTTGTTTAAAAGAACTTATTAAAATAACTAATGACATTGTTCGTAAGTTTTTTACAGCTTATCTTCAAAATAATTAAGATTTATTTTTGTATTTTATTTCAAAGTGTAAGTAAATTTTGATAATAATAATAATAATAATAAATTTATTTTTATTTGCTTAAATAGGTCAGCTTGATAGGCTTAAATGACTTTTTTATGGTTTTGGGCCTAGTCTTTTTAACTAAATAGACTTATAAAAAAACTTAGGTCTTTTCTATTTAAAAAAAACCTGGTCTGACCTGAGTCTGTGTAAGTTGGGTCGTAGGCCACTGTTAGTGGTCTGGCCTATTTCCACCCTACTTGCAAGTACCCACCCGAACCACCCCGAAATTGACGGAGAAAATCCTCTTTGACTGAGTTTGAGTTTAAGTTCGAGTTTGGGTTTTTCTCGATTACAAAACATAGGGACTAGTCGGGTAATAGAGACACTAGTACCTACTCTGAATCTGCCTTCGAACCCGTCCCGTTCATTTCATTAAGTAAATTATTATTTATGTTTGATAATTTAGAATATTAAATATGTAGTCAATATGTTTATAATTTGAAATGTATGTATACAATTTTTTGAGATTGTTTTGTTTTATTATTTATAATGTAATTTAATTTTAGAAAAAATAAATATTTCTATTTAAAAAATTGATTTTATTAAATGGATGGTGGTGGGACGGGGATACCCGAACTCAACCCGAACCCGTTTGAAACGGATTTAAATTTTAATTCTTCATTCTCATTTAAGTTTGGGGTGGAGAATGAAGATTATTTAGGAAATCGACTTTAAATTTGGAGAGGTAAAAATCGTTCTCAACCCACCCTATTACCATATCTGAATGTTATAGCCTAAAACTAATTTATATATATATATATATATATATATATATATATATATATATATATATATATATATATATATATATATATATATATATATATATATATATATATATATTATAAATTCAAATAAGTCATGCTACGGAAATTCTAAAACTCTAATAAACATAAAATTCTAAAGTTATCCTTTCATTTTAATAAATTTTCATAATGTTTCTATTTAAATTATTTAAGTTCTGATTTCAATAAATTTCTATAATATTTTTGTTTGTTAATCTATTATTATTCTATTTTTAAAATCTTAATCATTATAAAATGCATTAAATATTAAATAATTTTAATATTTCTTATTAATTTTTGCATTTTAATCTTATTTAGTTTTAGAAACAATCAAGTTGTTTTTCAATTATAAATGAATTTTTACCTTTATATATATATATATATATATATATATATATATATATATATATATATATATATATATATATATATATATATATATATATATATATATATATATATATTTTCTGGGTTAGCCCAATCTTCAGAATTGGCCTATTCCACTCCTATTTATAAATTCGGCCCAATAAACATTGGTCCATACACTTGGGCAAGCAAGGGTTGCGCTTCCCTCTTGCCCACCTACCGAACACGCGTGAACGATGACTCCTTCGCAATATAGGATCATCCAAGCACGCTCCCGTCCTCGCCAACGGCTAGTTCACTTTTCCCGGATGGACGAGGACTAATCTAACCATCATCCACATTTTAGGCCCTAGAATCGCGCTCAGCCCAAAATATCGGGCCAAATAGTTAAACTCTAAGGAGAACATTATAAATAGACCTCATCTCCTTTAGGGCAAGGTATTGAACTCTCTCTCTCTCTTAAACCTACTTTCTGTCAGAAGATGTACTGTCTCTCATCTTCAAAGTGAGGTAACTCTTAAATTTCAAGCTTGACAACAAGGCAAATTCTTTTAGAAGGATTAAAAATGGAACTGATAGGATAAAAGAGGTTGAAGATACAAAAGTTACCTATCCATCTAGTTATCAACAAAATAAAAGGCCTGTAGAAAAGTGTTTTCCTTCTAAAAAGAGGAAAATGATCACCATGTACAACCACATGTTACAACATCCTGGCAGATATAATGTAACTTCAACCAAATCTCAATCATCAACTTGAAGATGTCATTACTGTGGTGAGTATGGCCATATAAATCATTTTTGTTACAAATTGTATGGAGATCAAAAACCTTCAGACCATTCCAAGGCTAATCAAGTAAGTAAAAAGAGAAGTGTTAAAAATAGGGATGTTATCTTTATAGCTCATACTTCTTTTAGAAACTCAACTAGAGAAGGCTGATACTTTGAAAGTGGATGCTCTAGACATATGACATGGTTTCAGAAATTGTTTGGAGATATCAAATCTCAACCCACTGGTTCTGTCAGATTCGGTGATGGATTTAAAGGTGAAATTAAAGGAGTGGGAAAGTTGGAATGTGCTAGCTCTCCTAGTCTAGAAGATGTTATTTTTGTGAAGGGACTAACTGCTAATCTTATCAGCATTAGTCAGTTGTGTGACCAATGATTGCTAGTCAATTTCTTAAGTCAAAATGCTTAGTCGAAGATGATATTCTGATAAAGTGTATAAGGTCTAAAGACAACTGTTATCTATGGGAACCTCAAATAACTGTCTATTATTCCACATGTTTAATAACTAAGGAGGGTGAAGTGAAGCTATGACACCAGAAGCTTTGAAACCTTTATCTCAGAAGTCTTCGAACAGGCCCAAAAGTGCAAAATGAGATTTAATCCCGAAAAATGCATGTTCGGTGTCCGAGCTGGTAAATTCCTCGGTTTCTACTTAACAGAAAGATGAATTGAAGCGAATCCGGACAAATGCAGGGCTTTCTCGGACTTCCCTACACCGAACTCAAAAAAATCTATCCAATCCTTAAACGAAATGCTCACATCACTATCTAGGTTTATGGCCAAGTCCGCCCAGCACGCTCTCCCCCTCTTCAAACTTCTACGAAAGGAAGTTGCGTTCGAATGGACGAACGAATGCGAACGTTCCCTCTCCCATCTCAAACAGGTTCTCTCGTGTCCACCGGTCCTCTCCCAGCCCGATGTCAGAGAAATCCTGTACCTATACCTGGTCGTCGCCTTCGAGGAAGTCAGCGTCGCCCTTATCCGAGAGACGCCTGAAGGATAGAGACCCATCTATTTCACGAGCAAAGCACTCCAAGGCCCCGAGGTCAGATACCAACAAATCGAGAAAGTCGCCCTCGCGTTGATCAACACGTCCAAGAGGTTAAGGCACTACTTCCTGGCACACACCATAGTCGTGCGTACCGAGCAACCTATAAAACAATTGCTCGGACGTCCCGATATGGCTGGAAGGATGCTCCGCCTTCGAGGCATTCAGCGCCGCCCTTATCCGAGACACGCCTGAAGGATAGAGACCCGTCTATTTCACGAGCAAAGCATTCCAAGGCCCCGAGGTTAGATACCAACAAATCGAGAAAGTCGCCCTCGCGTTGATCAACACAGCCAGGAGGTTAAGGCACTACTTCCTGGCACACACCATAGTCGTGCGTACCGAGCAACCTATATAACAATTGCTCGGACGTCCCGATATGGCTGGAAGGATGCTCCGCTGGTCACTAGAACTTTCAGAATTCAACATAAGATATGAGGGGAGGAAGGCTCTGAAAGCGCAAGTTCTAGCAGACTTCGTGGCCGAAATGGCTTTCCCCGAAACATCAGCCTGTAACGCCAAAAAATGGACTTTATATGTGGACGGATACTCGAGCTCGTCTGGAAGCGGAGCAGGTATTATCTTGGAAATTGGAGAAGGGACCCTGATAGAAGTATCGCTCTCCCTTTCCTTCCCCACCTCCAACAACCAGGCAGAATACGAGGCA
The DNA here is from genome assembly GCF_029867415.1 of Vicia villosa. Lineage (NCBI taxonomy): Eukaryota > Viridiplantae > Streptophyta > Magnoliopsida > Fabales > Fabaceae > Vicia > Vicia villosa. The sequence continues at coordinate 157,596 of NW_026705610.1, read as the reverse complement.
CTTCTTGCAGGTTTACACCTCGCCAATGACCTCGAAGCCGAGGAGATCGAAGTTTTAACTGATTCCCAGCTGGTAGCATCCCATATCTCGGGTGAATATCAAGTCAAGAGAGACCATCTCGCTGAATACCTGACTCTCGTGCGTAAAAGAACGGCCAAATTCAAGAATGCCATGGTAAGACATATTCCACGGGAACATAACGCCCGGGCGGACGTTCTATCAAAACTGGCCAGCACGAGGAAGAAAGGCGGCAACAAATCCGTGATCCAGGAAATATTACCCAAGCCCAGCACAAAATCTCCGGTCGGAATAACTCACGTAAACGCGATCGGAGACATGTCCTGCTGGATGACCCTGGTATACAACTATTTGACGAGCGAACTCCTGTCGGACGATCCTAAGGAAGCCGCCATAGTCAGGAGAAGGGCTTGCTCATACGTCCTGGTCGAAAATCGATTGTATCGACGAGGATTTTTCATTCCCCTCCTCAAGTGCATTGACGAAGGCACGACCCCTCACGTGCTTAGAGAAATACACGAGGGAATCAACTCCCAACACTTGGGAGGAAGATCCCTCGCCAGGAAATTATTACGGGCAGGATACTACCAGCCCACCATGCAGCACGATACCAAAGAATATGTGAAAAGATGTGACAAATGCCAGCGTTTCAGGGACATGCACATCACACCCCTCAACGATCTTAGATCCCTATCATCACCCTGTCCATTTGCCTGGTGGGACATGGATCTCCTCGGACCATTCGTGACCAGAACAAACCAAAACAAGTACCTCATAGTCTCCGTCGACTATTTAACTAAATGGATCGAGGCCGAACCATCGGCTAAAATCACGTCCTTGAACGTACTGCGTTTCTATAAAAGAAACATCCTTGCCCGGTTCGGAATACCCCTGACGTAGGCCCTCAAAAGGTGAAGTCTGTTTCATAGAGCTGCCCTATAAATAGCCCTCCAACCCTAGAGGGCAAGGTAATCACTTTCTTACCCAAAATCTCTCACTTTTCTGTTGTACCTTGTTGTCTAAATACTTACTTTGACATCAAAGTGCCTTGCAGGTACAACCACCTTTTTTTCCTCAACCGTTCCGAAATTCAAGCTTCACCGTTGCTGGCCATTTGTTCTGCTTGTAAAGATCATGTTGCTTTTTCTAGATGTGGTTGGAATGATACATACGTTAAATGTGAGTACTTTATCAAAAGTCATTTATGTTATCTAAAACAATATATACTTTTTCCTTTTATTAGACCAATAGTCCACCTACTGGTTTGACAATTAAATTGTCAAAAGTCCTTTCACTTTATTTAAAATTTTAAATAGATTTTTTTTCATGTCAAATTAGACTTTTATCTTGAAAAATATTTATCCTGTTGTACAATTTCACAATTTAAAGTTTCAAATCCTTATAATTTAGTTTATTTTAACTTAGAACCTAATTTTCATGCTACTAATATCTTATTAGTAAAACTTTTTTTTTAATTGGTTAATTTTCATTTTGCATATGCAATTTGGTCAAACTTCTTTACTTCACATTTTTCGTATCGTTCAAAAAATACTACACCATAAATAATGCACCCGGGCAACAACACGAGTCTCATACTAGTTCCTATGAAAATCTTCAAATTCAGTATTCATTCATATGAATTATATTATTTTGAATTTTCTCCTCTCGTTTTTCTCTTCATTTTTCTCCTTTCTTTCTATCCCTTTTTTAGTTTCACTTTTTCTAAAACAAAAATGATTTTATAATAACAAGAAAAAGTGAATTTGAGATAGAGAAGACCGAGAAAAATGGAAGGGGAGAATCCAAATCCAAATTATATAGTCTTATTTGCAGCACTTTTAAGTTAATTTTAATATATATTTATTTTTGAAAATTCTTTAATGAGGAATAACTTATAATGAATAAAATGAGCATTTTAATAATATCTCAATCCACCTATTGATACTCTTAGCCACCCGGCAAAATTCTAATTACGCCCCCTGATTTCGAAGATGCACATCCGAGAGGAGTTTTTCTTAACAAAATTTTGTTTTTTCTGGAGGTGCATCTACGGAAGCATTAATAACTAGTGAACGTTGGGAAAATTCAAATTAATTGAGTTCGGGAAATCTTTCGTAGATATATCTACGGAAGGTCTTAAAAACATAGTGTTACATAGATATACCTATGGAACATTATGTTATATTTTAAAATCAACTACATTTCAATCCAAAACTCCATTTTTTTGTACATCAAAGTAGTGTAATTTAAAGGCAATGTAATATAGTACACCAAAAGAATATATTGTATAAATCATCCAAATTGTGTCATATACATAAATTAAAATAAAGTACATAAATTTAATAAAAATACAGCCATCAAAATAATCAGTACAATCACTATTGTGTGTGCCAGACAACATCCTCATCCTCTCATTTGTCTCTCGCGCCACCTCTGCGTCCACCGCCTCGTCTATCGGATACTTTGCCTCTATTGTCAAGTTCCCCGCCTGTCATGGAACGATGTCTACTATACAAAAATGCCCCAATCTGCCACCCTAATGATATCATCCAGTATACGCCTGTGATCAGACCCCTCGGAGAAGAAACCACCGCCAATGTCTTCTCGCGCCATCTCAAGTATCTCACGACAACGAGGAAGAACATCATGTGTGTGGTCCAACTGAAATTGATGAGTCTGCAATATCTCTTGAGGAGCTAGCCCAGACGGTGATCCCTCTGCAGTGGGGATCATGTAGGGCTGTGACACCGTGAAGTAATAAGTGATGTACCCGTCGGTGCAGCTCCACTCTACCACTGCCCTGGTCGCCCGAGCTTCATCCGGAACCATGTGATGCTCAAAGTCTGTAAAAGCCTCATCTATTTGTCAACGGGTCATCAAGGTAGAAGCGGAGATAGAAGGGTGGCGAGGTATTGTCTGACAGTAGCCAAACTGTTGCATGACGCACTCCGGAAGATAGCGAGTAGTGATGGTCGAACTGCATGCCAACCATCTAGAATATAGTGCAACTTCATCCCACGGAACCGTCTCACGGTGATCAGCGTAACAGGCATATCGGATGTCCTCGGCAGCCAGGCGATCCAGATAGTTTTTGTGCGGAATCGGCACCTGGTTCCCTCTGAGGAAGACAAAGGCACTAGCACGCGACATGACCTCAGTGTAGCCAGACACCTCTCCCCAGCCAATGATCATAGGGAAGTGCTGTAATATCCAACCTTGAAATGAAAATAAAAAACACGGGGATCAAACATTACCACGACAACAGAATGAGCAACTTTGAGAAAAAGTATAAGGATATAAGATTGTTACCACTAAGAGTGCACAACTGCCTGCCACAGTCCTTTCCTTCTACTAACATCCCTCTTCGAGTCTATAGTAGTTGTACTCATGGATCCGTGCGATATCCGAAAAGTACCTCAGGTAAATGAAATTTGTATAGGAGGAGCTCGTGTATGCAAATAACTGAGTGCCTACCAAAAATAGGAAGTAACACCTCAGCCCTTAGTGTTTGTGTATCTCCACCTGAAGTGGATCACCAAGTAGCTCGGTATCAAATCTCTGCTTCAAGAAGGAAAACCTCACGTGCGCGCCGCAGGTCCTCTCCACTTCCTCAAGCGCATCCTCTAGATCAGCCTCGAGCTCCTCAATCAGAGCCTCCCTCGCTTCCTCCTTCGTCATCCTACTGTGACAAAGGAGGGTACCTCATATATGTATATGTAAGAGGCATGCGATGTCGTCCAAAGTGACGGTGATCTCACCAAAAGGAAGATGGAATGACAATGTCTTTGGGTGCCACCTCTCTGCAAATGCCATCAGCATGTCGTTGTGTATAGTGGAGTATCCGATTTGACAGCAGTCCTTCATTCCAGAAGCTGTGAGGATATCCTTAAACCACAGCTCCATAGGCTGCTGTCGTAACACCCGTATATTTTAATTTTGATTTAATTTGAAAATTGAATTAATATTAGAATTATTTTGAATTATGGAAAATAAAATTAGAAAATAAAAGATTTAAGGCATTGGGCCAAGGTACGGTGTTAGCAAGTAAGGAGGTGTGAGTTAGTAAAGCCTTTTTCTAATTAAAGTTATTTTTCATAAAGCAAGAAGGAAATTGGGAAAAAGGATAGAACGTGAAAGAACTGAGAAGTTGGAACACGAAGAACGTGAAGAAGAACTGTTGAGGGAGAGACCAAGATCAAGAATTTGGCTAAGGTAAGGGGGGACTCTTCCAATTATCATCTCTTATTGTGGTTATGAATAATAGTGCATGTTTGGTTGTGTTGTTTGGGTTGATTTGGTTATATGTGAGAGTTAGGTTTTGGGGTTCTAAAGAATTGATTAGAAATTGGGTTTTTGGTGTATAATTTGATATAGAATGATAGTCTAATAAGTATGAACAAATCCTATGAATAGAATTGTGAAAATGAACAGATTTACACTTAAAATCGTAGACTGATAGGAGTAGAAACGAGTGAGAATTGGACTGGTACGAAATTGCATGTTCTGGAAATTTACTGGTGTTTCGCGTATGAAACAGTGTCATACGCGTATGGGATGAGGCCATACGCGTATGAGGGACAACCCCAGGGGCAATACGCGTATGATACGCAGCTGCCCTGTCCCAAAAACCATGTTCTGGTGGATTGCGTATGAGGAGCATATGGGAGTGGTCATACGCGTATGGGAAATTTTAAGAAGGATTATGGTTCTGCTGATACGCGTATGAAGAGGCTGATACGCGTATGGAAGATCTTTCTGGGAAATTTTGGTCCTGGTGAAACTCGTATGATACGCGTATGATGAAGCGTGATACGCGTATGGGCTAGGCCATACGTGTATGGATGTTGTGTGTTAAAATTCTGTTTTGTGATTTTCTTTGAAAGTTCAATGGTGTGTAACTTTTGATCTGTAGGCCTATTTTGAGTGCCGTTTGGAAAATGATGAACCTTGTGATATGATCTTGTGTTTAATGATGTTTTGAATTATGTTGAATGATGCTAATATACGTATGAACATACTTAATGATGATGATGATGATTATGATAATAATGATGATGATGAGGAGGAGGAGGAGGAAGATGATGATATAAGTATGTTGTGTATGTTGCATTCATTCATAGTCATTGTTGAGGGTTGAATCCTAATGATGAGAGGATTCAGTGAAGGGCATAATTCCCATTGTGTGGAATTTGTGCTGGCAGGGCCGTATCTTGATGATGTTAGATCGGTCGCTGGGTTATTCCCATTGATGATGTTTGGTACCACATGCATAGAGTCAGTTGCATTCATATGCATGAATTTGATAACATGACTGAATGTACTTCATTGTTATAATTGGTATTGTGTGTTTTGTGTGATGATGGATTATCTGAATATAGATGAATCAGGTGAATAATATAACTATTGATGTATAATTATTTATAATGCAATAATATTTGTTAATTGCGAATGAGACTCACCCTTACACTATATTTTTCAGATTGAGGATAACGGCTTCGACTTGGTGAGGATTAGCTCATGAGTCAATATGTTAGTTCGCGTTGGGTGTCATGCTCTGATAGATGTAACACTGGGGAACGCAATGTTTTAAGTTTATGATAATAACTCTGTTTTGTTTAATTTATTTTGACGATTAAAGCATTGATGATGTGATGCTAGTTGATGATTATTTCCGCTGTGTAAACATGAGATTTTGAATTATGAGTTATGTTAAGATGTTTCTTGGTGAACGCATGACAGTGACGGATAATGTTATTTTATTATACAATTGTGTCACCCTTATTTGCATGTACTCTGATTTAATTATTAATTTCCGTGGGGGTTTAGAAGGGTGTTACAGCTGCAGAGAGGAAATCTTCCGCCAGTGGTTGTAGAACTTCTGGGAAGCTCTTTTCTGAAAAATATCCAAGGAAAACACTATTAATAACAAGAAAAGTTAGAAATAATAAATTTCCACAAAGAACATAAAAGTAATAAGTAAGAATTTTTACCTTTTTGTTCGAGATATGGTTGTATGATTTGCATACCCTATCAATAGGGATAAATCTAAAGGACTCCATGGGTAGCCCACAGGCGGCTCAGGTGAATCAACCTCTTCGTGCAACTAGTGAACACCATCAGGAGGTGGAACGGGAGATCCAACATCTGCCGGAGGTGACACAGGAGATCCAGCATCCGTCGGAGGTGACACAGGAGATCCAGCATCCGTCGGAGGTGGCACAGGAATGGCAGAAGTACAGCACAGACATCTGCGGGTGGAGGGCGTCTGTGTGGAACCCTCACCATCGTCTCAACGCCTCCGGGATGAAGAAGTAGATGTGGAAGGCCCCTGTCCACTATGCTTCGGGTGAGTTTACATCGTGGCCCCATCCGTCACCTCTACTGGCACGGAGGTGTCATGTACATCTGCTAGAACAGAGGATCCATCTGTCACCTGTGAGACCACCGACATCTGTGCACGTCGAACAGGGGCATGTTGTGCAATACTCCCACGTATAAGTTAGTCTGACTGGTCGGCCATAGCGTCTGCATTGTATTAAATAAAGTCAGATTAGACACAATTAACTTATAAAGAAAAAATAAAATAATAATAATTTTAATTTCGTAGGTGCGAATATGGAAATCTTCCGTAGATACATCTACGAAACTACCTAACGTTTCATTTGTTCTGTAGATGAACCCACAGAACGTTTTGATCCTCCAAATATGCAACAATGGCGTCTCTCACTATTCCAGCATTCTAAAAAGCAATTTCTGGTGGCTTGATCATCCGTTTTACACATAAAAAATATCTACATTATCTCTAAACTATGTTTCTACAACTACCTAATAATTTCTACACCTAAAAGTGTATCCAAATGAAACTACAAGAAATACTCGAAAACTTGAAAATTTACCGATTAAATTGAGTTTTGAACGAGTCGGAATGTGTTGATCATTGTTGTTGATGTTTAATACCAAACTTGAGAGAAAACAATGAAGTTTGGTGGAAGTTTGATAATTTTAGATTAGAGAGATTGAGAGAGTAGAGAAGATGAAAAGAGAAGAATGAGGGAGGAGAATAGTCTTATGCATAACTAGAAGGATTTTGTAGATGCACCTACGGAACATATGCACTTTGAACAAAAAAAAAGTACTTCTAGAAATACATCTTTAGAAGCAAGGAGAATTTTTGACAATGCGCATGGTGCATAACAGACCCAAAGGATAGATTAAAAGTTTTCTTGATTTTAACATATAATGTTGTTTTTAATTTAAAAAATGTATATGTCATTTGGTAAAACAGTTTTACATAATCATCTTATAGAAATAAAAAATTCTATAAATTTTTGCATTCATAAAATGCACTGATAAATCTTTTTTATTTTATAATCGGATATTCTATGCATGTAAAGAAATTAATTTTTTGAATTTTAACATTTGATTAGGTTGGAGGAGATCCCACCGTCTTATTTAAATGCTCTTTGATAAATAAATTAGTTTTAAACGATACATATACTTGATTTTTATTTTTAAGTGTACTATTCTTAAAAGTCCTAATAACTTTTTCTATTGTAGATTCTTTACACGTCTATTTTTCTTAAATATTTTCTAGCAATTGTGTAGTCGTAGACATTTTAAACTTTTTTATTTTTTTAATTAGAACATTATATTGAATATTCATAGTAAAAGATTTAAGTTAGAAGTCAATTTTAGATATTTGAATAAGTTAAATTTTTAATGATAATTTTTTCGAATCATTTTTTCTAGAAAGAAATTCATTATAGATATATAAGGAAGTCGGTGACTAATTATATAAATTTTAAAATAAAACAAAATATCAAATATGACAAGTTTTTAAACTTGTGTGCCTAAGAGGTATATGATAGACTACTCAGGCTAAACCAGATCTATGGTTGCATAAGAAGAGAAAACAAAAATAAAATAAAAATCTTTCTGAATTTTCATTGATTCTCAACATAACTTGATCATTACATTAAATAGCTAGGATTTGCCAAACGTAATGGGCCATGGGCCTCTTTGATTTAAAATAAAACAACAAAAATAAATAATAGTACTAATTGCACCCGTCTATTAAAAGTAGAAGTTTGAGTATAACTGGTCTTTTTCTTTCTTGTTTGGCTTCAAATTGCTTTCCTTATCAATACTCATAGGCCCGTTAAGAACCTTGTCCTCAATGTTCAAGGTGGAGATGACATGTGGCAGGCTTGGGTTGGGTGTAGTGATTTTGGAATGGTGTGTGAGGTGTGGAAGAGGGTCATTTTTGGCAAATTTGTAAACAGTGCAAACATTCCATGAACATAAATGCCATTTGACTCTAAACATCACCTGATCATACATACACCAAGTCAGCCCTGCATTCATATTCCATACTAACTCAGTATCCCAAACATAAGCTAATGTACCAGTTCAAAAATAAAACAAAAACACAGTTCAAGCATGCACCATTCATCTCAAACAATCCATCACTACAACAAATAACGCTTTTCACGACGAAACTTTCACGTCAACCAGAAAAAAAACGAGGTGCTAAGCCTTCAAATCCCAACCTTCAAATAACGCTTTTTTATAATAATAAAAGTAACAACTTACCTCGGTTTCTAATATATCCGACGGGTAAAATTAATCAGGACACGATTCAAATCCCAACTTTTGCAGTTTATGTTTTTATTTGATTATAATTGTAAACTAAAATAACTAACCCTTCAGTTTGTAGATATAACCGAGAGATCAAATTTGATATAATCGAGAGATCAAATATTCATACTTCACTATAAAATAAACATATTTTACCCTAATCCTTACTTATTTGTAGCCGCCCCAAACTCGCAAGCATCATTCTTTGGGATGAATCGCAAGACCGAAAAAATATCCAATTTTCTTATCAAACAAAACATTTTTTCCATCCTTGCATTCTATCTCACATAATGGTGTTGATGTTGTTGTTGTTATATTTTTGCTCATTTGATAGATTGCAAGTGCAGAAAAATCATTCTTCCTTCAAGGAGACAATAATTCACTAACTACAAGCCCAACTATCAACTAACTAACCTTATATTCTCCAATTAAACTCTACTAACCACCTCATAACCACTTGCAATTAACACTAACTGAACTAACAGTAATATCGAGCTAGAAAGTAACAACAATAACTAACTCTTAACAACCTATGCCACGTGGGGCAGAGGCAAATTACCATCCTACCCTTGTTTTCACATTTCCCTCTAAAATTGCTTTCAAACATCCAAAATCCTAAACTAACACACCTCAAACTTAAGTTTTACACTACAAAACAGTTGAAAAGAACACAAACTCTCAATTTCTCATCAAGCTAAAATAAGTCTCAACTAACTTCTCATCATCATTTCTCCAACATTGATTAAAGTGGCACATAGATTCATATCTAAGGGCTCACATTCAATCATTCATCCCTAACAAACTTTTCAATTGAATTTCCCTCTCAACTTCACCCTCACTCATCTATATAAACAACACCCTACTTACTTCATTCTCAAGCAACATTCACCTAAGAAAATTCTGCCAAAATTACTCACCAAACCTCTCACTCAAAGCTCTCTCTTATTCATCCTCCATCAAAGCTTCACCTTGAATCTTTAATGGAGTAGAGCATAAACCCCAATTTGTGACATTATCTCTCTCAATCTCTCTCAAGCAAGAAATTCACTTCACTATCATATCTCTATTCATCAATAATCAACAACAACAACACACTCAACAATCACCAAGACTCAAAAGAAATTCACTATCAAGATTCTAAAAACTTCAAGAAAATAAAACTGGGAAGAGGACTGAAGCGGTGATCAATGGAACTTTGTACTTGTATTCACATAATATCTATGTGTTTCTTTAACCTTTCTTCAGATTATTATGCAAGAAATTTTGGAACACTCCTTCGTTCCGTAGGTAAATGCAACACATCTCAATTCTTCATCTTTTGGCCTTGTTCTTGTTACTAAGTTATAGAACACACCGTGTAAAACTAAATCCCTAGGTTGATGGTGGGAATCACCGTACAAACACCATTTAATTTATGTTCAAAGCTTTTTAGGGTTTTGGTGTTTGCGCAATTTGTAAGATCTTGCTAGGTTTTGAGAGAAGTGAGATTTGGGGATGGATGGAGTGTGAATAGAGGTTCAAGATGATGGTGAAATTATTAGGTTCGGGGAAGCCTCGATGCCTCCGGTGCAACGGGGTGGTTTCCAATGAAAGGAGGTTTGTTTTAAGAGAACGAGAGAGAATGATGAGAGGACCTGGATGCGAATGAGAGTTGAACCTCTCTTCCCCTCTAATTTCCTCGTTGGGGCCTTTGTCCATTCAATTCCAAAAGGGCCCAATAACTTTTATTGCCCATACCAGCCTTTTTTTGTTTTTTTTTGAAATTACCAAAAACAACATTTGGGCCTTCAAAAGGTCTCAGGCCCAGCGCCCTTATTTAATTCCACACACCGTTGTTTCAACTTCAGACCCCCTGGGAGGTTTCTTATTATTTTCTTTTCAATTCCTCTTCCCTTCTTTTTCTTTATTCTTTTAGTCTTAATTTTACATTAGAAAATAATTAAAAAAACAACAATAGCATGAGTTATGATGTTGTGTTTTTAGACTTTTGTGGATTAATTTTGATTTAGTGTATTCTGGAAATTGGAATTTAATTATTTTTTATCTTGTACACTTAATTGTTAATTCTCTCTTAATGTCCATAATTGTGATTTTTGCTTGGTGATGTGTGCTAGAAAAGTCATAGTATTGACCTATAATTCATATGCCCCCTTAAAGCATTTTGGTTTAATTGATTAAGTGTCAACACTTGATTAACTAAAGGATTAATACCACTCTATCCCCTATCATGTAGGCGATTTTGACTTTATCCCCTGCAATATAATTTTTTTTGGATCACCCCCTGTAATATTTATTTTTGATTCCCCCCTAAGTGTACAAATTAAACACTAAATTTGGGGGGTAAATAAAAAAATATTACAAGGGGGTAACTTGTGCACTTATGGGGAAAAGGACATAGACTTTAACATTTCAAGGGGTGATATTTTTTTTACAGGGGGTTAAAGCGAATTTCGCCTATATTACAGCAAGTATTGTAAATTTAATCCTTAATTAAATTAGAAATTAGCATTTTATTGGCCTAAACCAATTAGGCCAAAAATTACAATTCAAAACCCTAAAAAATTGGTATCCATCTTTGCATATAAACATTAGGTTAGCCTCCCTTTTAACCTTTTTTCCCTTTTTATTATTCTCTTATCAAATTAAAACAAAAACTTCTCGTGTTGCAAGTCAAGTTCAAAAACACATAAAAATACGAAATGATTTGTACGATATGGGATTTAAGTAGATCGATAAGAACGAGAGGATGTACTCCCAACCTTTTTATGAATATTCTTGTGTGCGGGACGCATGATCCAGTCGTTCAATATATTTGCTTCCATTCATAGTCTTTAGTAAAAATCAAATCACAAACAACTTTCACAAATAAAGGTGGAAAGTAGCTAAGTGCCCCTTGTGTAACAACCTTCTAAAACCCTGCGGCAATTATATAAATATTTCAAAGTAAACATGAAAACAAGGGTGCCACAACTCAATAAAACAATTTATTATAACTCACTTGTCATGCTTTCGCTAAGGAACAATCATCAATTTAATAAAATCATGTTTCTACACAACGGAATATTCATCATACGGATAAGCATAACATCATCTATGCAATATCCCACAAAATTAATACAATAACAACATAATAGATTATCATCATAGACTCTAACTAGCGTTCCCCAGTGTTACAATATCAGAGCATGACATCAACGCTAAACTAAACGCACTGACTCATGAGCTAATCCTCACCAAGTCGTAAGGGTGAGTTTCATTCACAATTAATAAGCATTATATAATTTTCAGCAAAAAAATATCATAGCTTATAATTCACCCAATCATACATACATTCACATATCCAGGTTATCAAACATCATCAATCGCATAATAACATCAAGGCATCACACTGGATTTCATCCAATCATGTTATAACAAATGCATATGATTCAACTGACACTATGCATGTGGTACCAATTATGGGCTGAACCCATCCAAATGATCTACTCATCATCGAGATACAGTCCACCGACACAAATTCCACACAATGAGAATTATGTCCTACAAAATCCACTCATCATCGGGATATATCACCAATGAAAATGATTCATGAATGAATGCACACATATCACATACTTATATCATCATCATTACGATGCTTAACATCGTCTCATTTCATCTCATCACATCAACATCGTAAGTATGCACATGTCTAAGCATCATCCACTCATTTACACATATTCATCATAATCAACATATTAATATTAACAACATATTAATATTCACAAGTCATCAATCATTCACCACAATCATACATTGTTACATCTATCATCATTGCACACAATGTAATAAATCACCGAAATGATCCAAAAGTATAACTACGAATACATGTATCATCTACGACATGTTATATACCAACATTCCTCAATGGATATCATACTCAACTCAGCAACACAAATACATGCATTGAATAGTTGTTCACAATTAATACGATTCACAACCGCATAACATATATTTATCACACAAACACATTGTCATATATATAAAACACAAATATACACAATATCTCAATCCACTAAAGCAATTAAATCGAGTTTTAAAATAAAGTCGGCCACTTCCCATTTTATCACTTTATTAAATAAAACATCTAATTAGCTTCGCAACGCCCAAAACGGCTCATAAAACGGACAAACGGATCAAAAGTTATGATCTTCAGAAGATTTCCAAAAAAAATGCATGTTGTGCGTCGACGCATGGACTCCTCCAGGTCGACGCATAGAACTTCTACCACTCTCGGGTAAGCGCACGCTGACACTATAGGTCGACGCAATTTCTTGAATGTGTTGACGCAACTGACACTCAAGTCGACGCATGCTGCGTTTTATGCAGAATTTTGCTGCGATTCTGACATCCTTCCTCTCTCAATTTCAGTCCAATCACACCATAATTATACCCACATCAAAACATCACACTAATCATATATGCATCACATAAATTATAATCTAACACAACACAACTCAATCACAACTCAATTTCCATGTTTGATTCATCAATTTCACAAAATTATCAAAACCTAACAATTCAATCTAAAGCATCATAATTGAATCAAACCACAAGATAATCAATCCTATCACCTAAAATCACATAATACTTAGTAATAGGAAGAATCTCCCCTTACCTTAGCCAAGAATCTAGACTTTTCCGCTTCTTCTCCATTCAACCCGTAAGCCCTTTTTCTTCAAATTCAACAAGAATCTTCAATTTTCAAACTCGTTTATCTCCCTCATCGAGAACCTCCCTGACACGAATTAATATATTAAATCAAAGGAAATTTCGTGTAGAATCCGTATCTTCAAGAATTACATGATTTGGAGTTACGAGCATAAAGTTATGGCATGATTTGTGAAGGCTGGCAAAGGGTTGCGAAAATAGATGTTGCCCATGAGTTCTTCTTCTCTCCCTCTTAGGTTTTCCTCCTCTATTTCTCAATTTCCTCCTATTTCCTTGTTTTATTAAAACATAACATAATTTAGCAATGGGCTCAACAACTTAACACCCCCTCATTGCTAAATACCACACTTGGCCCAAAGACCAATACTCCATAATTCCTCCAATTAATTCAACGAAAATATTAAATAATTCTAAATAATAATTTAATTTCCGATTAAATTAAAATTAGAAGATATGGGGTGTTACAACTCTCCCCCACTAAAAGAGTTTTCATCCTCGAAAACATACTTCAAGTGAAAAGTTCCGGATAGGAGTCCTTCATGCGTTCAATCTCAGCTCTCACGTCGCATTCGACCACCCCAAATGTGTACCACTCTCTGTAACTCCAAAGGTTAACGACAATGAAACATTGAGGTGCGACCCATACAATACGCTCAACAACTAAATAATATAATTACACAATCCATGGTATGATCACATCTGCTTTTTATAAAAATATTCCCCTTTTCTTTGAAACAACAAGTTCCTTACTATTGATAATAACGAAAAGATGCATAAAGGAAAAGAACAAGTTATTTTTATACTGTTTCACTTGAGAAACCCTCAAGCTAGTCTAGTCCACCCTTCTGAGGTGATTTCGCCTATCTCAATCGAGGACTTAATCCACTATAACCGAACCGATTACAATCGCACGGGAAACAACCGGTGACTAATGTTTGCACAAACAACCCCTTTGACTAACGACCTGCACAAGCAACCCTTGTGACTAACAACCTCAGACTCTCTAGTCCTAAAATTCTCGAGACAGCTGACCTTCACTCGGTATCTCAAGGAATGTTCAAACAACCTTTGATCACGGTTTATTTACAATATAAATTCTTCTACACAAGCATGATGTAAACTTTCTTTTTCAAATCTAAGACGAAAAGAATAATGAAGCTATTAACATTATATATAGAGTGAGTGTTGTTAGAACAAGATTTGTTCTGATCAATATTCTTAGTTTTGATGATAACAATGGATATGAATTTTGTATGAGATAATGTGGTACTCTAATACTATGCAATTTCCATTTCAGGAATTATATAAAGAGTATACACAAAATCAGCGCAAGAAGCACTGTCTCAGAAGGTTCAGCATGCAACATCAGAACATGGTTTGGCAAGACATCAGAAGATGGTCAAGCAGAATCAGAACATGGTCTATGGAAGCATCAGAAGGACTTGAGATCAGAAGCAGAAGCACTGAAGTTCTCATGGTATCACGCTCATAAGTAATTCAAGGTCAGAAGACAAGAAGATGCTCTGCACCAAGCTGTTTAACTCTGATGATATTCAAACGTTGTTTATACAAACATCAGATCAGAAGCAAGTACTAACTGGCAGGCTACGCTGACTGACAAAAGGAACGTTGAAAGCTATTAAAGGCAACGTCAGTAGACACAGCGAAAGCAAGGCTCGAGGTAGTTGACAAAAGAGTGAAACATTAAATGCAATGCTGTACGGATCACGCAAAGCATTAAATGCTCTCAACGGTCATCTTCTCAAACGCCTATATATTGAAGTTCTAATGAGAAGCTATGTTACGATTTCTGAATACAACACTTGCGCAAATATACAGAAACTCTGTAAAATTCAAAAAGCTCTCAAACTTCATCTTCAACCTCACTACATTGCTGTTGTAATATATTAGTGAGATTAAGCTTAAACTTAAGAGAAAATCACAGTTGTGATAATAGCTTTATAAGAAGCATTGTAACTCTTAGAAGTTGTTTACATTAAGTTGTAAGAACTAGAGTGATCAGGTTGTTGATCAGTATACTCTAGAAAGTCTTAGAGGGTATCTAAGCAGTTTGTTCCTAGAGTGATCAGGTTGTGATCAGTATACTCTAGAAGACTTAGAAGTTGTCTAAGTGGAAAACCATTGTAATCTTGTGTGATTAGTGGATTAAATCATCAGGTGAGGTAAATCACTCCAAGGGGGTGGACTGGAGTAGTTTAGTTAACAACGAACCAGGATAAAAATCATTGTGCAAATTGTTTTTATCTTACAAGTTTTAAAGCTACACTTATTCAAACCCCCCCCCCCCTTTCTAAGTGTTTTTCTATCCTTCAATTGGCATCAGAGCGCGGGTTCTAAGGTGCAAGCACTTAACCGTTTTTAGAAAAGATTCAGGAAGAGAAAAACGCTTAAGTCAAGATGTCTGGTGAAATTCCAACAAATACATCTACATCTGGCTCAGCTGAGCAAAACAATGGAAATGGTAACAATGGTTATACTAGACCACCAGTATTTGATGGTGAAAACTTTGAATACTGGAAAGATAAACTTGAAAGTTACTTCCTTGGTCTAGATGGTGACTTAAGGGATCTGCTGATGGATGGTTACAAACATCCAGTGAAAGCTACGGGTGTAAAGCTTACAAGACAAGAAATGAATGATGATCAAAAGAAGCAATTCAAAAATCATCATAAGTGTAGGACTGTTTTGCTGAATGCTATCTCTCATGCTGAGTATGAGAAGATATCTAACAGGGAAACTGCCTATGATATGTATGAGTCATTGAAAATGACCCATGAAGGAAATGCCCAAGTCAAGGAGACTAAAGCCCTTGCCTTGATCCAGAAATATGAAGCCTTCAAGATGGAGGATGATGAAAATATTGAGAAGATGTTCTCAAGATTTCAAACGCTAACTGCTGGATTGAGAGTTCTTGACAAGGGATATACAAGGGCTGATCATGTCAAGACGATCATCAGAAGCTTGCCAAGAAGATGGGGTCCTATGGTGACTGTTTTCAAAATTGCCAAGAATCTGAATGAAGTCTCTCTTGAAGAATTGATCAGTGCTCTGAGGAGTCATGAAATTGAGCTAGATGCAAATGAACCTCGGAAGAAAGGTAAGTCTATTGCGTTAAAATCTAATTATAAAAAATGCACTAACGCTTTTCAGGCTGAAGAAGTAGATTCTGAAGAATCAGAATCAGAAGAAGAAGATGAACTGTCCATGATCTCTAGAAGGGTAAACCATCTCTGGAAGAGCAAGCAAAGGAAGTTCAAGAGCTTCAGAAGTTCAAAGAAGCCTGAAAGAGGAGAATCTTCTGCAGGAAGAAGATCTGACAAGAAGAAGGTCATCTGCTATGAGTGCAATGAGCCTGGATGTAGCAACCTGCCCTAAAAATTAAGACTTAGAGTCGCCACCTATTCTGAAGGGCGAATAGGAAACCCTACGCAGTTAGAGATTCAGGGTAAGTTATTATAATCAGGTCGAGGGAAGGTGTTAGGCACCCTCAACCCTTTCCTAAGGTTTGATCTTAAAATAAAGGTTTATGGCTAAAATATTTAGGATCATAGCTAAAGAAGTGAAAAGGGCGATTTGAACTGAATGGAGATTTTAGGGAAGGGGACTCGCCTTGGTTATCCAAGTGCCTACGTATCTCTTTAGGGAGAATCAGAGTCAACGTAGTTCGGGCACAGGGTTGTACGCCTTTGAATTGATTATGGAGGTTTGAAGGCTTTTTGAATGGCCTGTCGTAGTTTGAATTTGATCTGAAAGGCATTTTGAATTGCCTAGGATAAAAATCCGTAGTGTCGTGGTTTAGTGTATTTTAAATGTTTGGGCGTACAACCCTGGTTTAATATGGCACCGTTAGATGCGATGACCAATAGATTTGGTCAGTATAGCTAACGGATTAAGGGGCATTGCTGGTTACTCAGATCGATAGATTGATCGTCGCGGGCAGCAAATTAAATGTGTTTTGAATTTTATGTATTTTTTATCTCTCGTCTAAAGCGACTAATAGATTTAGTCGGGTCGAGGAGAGAATTAATTAAGGGTTATTGTTTTGCCAAATGGCAGTGGGATTGGGACAAACCCTAATAGAGTAAACCTTTATAGATTTTATTGTGATTTTTGATTAAAGATTAAAATAAATTAAATCAATTAAGTCGAATAATCGACATAATCGAATAATCGGATGATTCTAAATAATTATAATCCTAGGCCTAGTTTACATCTAATCCTAATCAAATAAATTAACTAAATTAATTATAATCACTTAATATTTAATCTAACTAAACAAATAATAAAGTAAATAAAATAAACCTGGGCGTGATCCTATGTGGTGAAGCCCTGAGGTTCCATGGTGGTCTAGCAATTCTGATACGTCAGATCAAAGTAATGGGAGATCCTGTGGCTGGGCATTGAAGGTTCATTGTGAGCGCGTGGGGTTGTATGCACCTGATCTTTTGTCTTCAAATTCAGGATCGTGTTAGCTCCCTTCAACCTCTAATCTCTTTCTTCTTCTATCTGTTTGCAGGTACGAAGATGGAAAACTTCGCGGCGGCCAAGGTTTCAGCGTTCAGCCAAAAATTCCAAATCCCCCTCCTTTTTTTTATTTCTTTGATTTATAGTATTAGGGTTCGTTTTAACTTAGGAAAGATTAGATTTAAGTTTTAGGTTTTTTTTTGTATTGTCATTCATTCCAATTTGATTATTGTAAATGATATTTGATCAATAAAATCTTTTATTCAATTTTCAATTTCTGTTTGATTCCGATTTCCTTTTGTGTTCAAGATTTCATTGTTTGTTAAAATTCATTTATGATTTGATGCGTTTTTCTGGATCTGGGCTTTGGATCTGCATCTAGGGTTTGTGTGGTTTGCAGTGGCGGCTGAGAGAGATGGGGGCTAGGGTTTACGCGTGGGAGGGAGAAGGTGAACAAGACTGGGTCGGTTTGACCCGCCTGTTGACCCAACCTTTGATCCATGGCCCAGTTCCCTTTTGCTCGTTTTTGGCCCAAACAGACAACCAAACAAATCAACAAACCAAAAACCCAATAACCTTATTTTGTTTATTTAATAAAAAATATATTAATTAGTTAATAAAAATCAACAATTAATTAAAAATGGTAAGGTTAATTTTAACTAGTAGATAAATAATAAGATTAATAATGCACCCTTTTAATAATAGCAAAAATAAACCTAATTTAACATCAACATAAAAGTCCTAAAAATGATTAATTGATTTAAACCCCACTTTATTTTTACAAAAAAAATAATAGTAAACCTACCTAACATTACAAATAACAATCCCAATGATAAAAACAAAATTACATAATTTGTAGTAAAATATCAAAAGAAGAGTAAGAAAAGGGAATTTTTTTAGAAAGAGATATTGGGCCAACAATTTGGGCCCTAATATCTGCTAAATACACATATCTATTTACTAAAGAGGGTTTTATAAGAGAAAAGATTTAACAATAGCTATGTTAAATCCCATGGCTCCTAATTTTTAACACCCTTAATAAATTAAAAGATTTGAATCATGACTGGTAAATTTTGGGGTATGACAGCTGGACACTTCAAGAATGAATGTCCAAAACTTCAGAAGGAGAATCCCAAGAAGAAGTTTCATAAGAAGAAAGGTCTTATGGCAACATGGGATGATTCAGAATCAGAATCAGAATCAGACTCTGAAGGTGAGCAGGCAAACCTTGCACTGATGGCCACAGTGGATGACGGGTCAGAATCTACATCAGAATTAGATTCTGAAGAGGTATTTTCTGAACTTTGTAGAGAAGAGTTAGTTTCCAGTTTAACTGAACTTCTAGAACTCAAGGCTCATCTTAGTATCAAATACAAAAATCTGAAAAAGCTATTTGAATTTGAAACTAAGAAGCTGGAAGTGGAAATTCTGAACTGAAGGAAAAAGTTTTAAAATTATCCAAAGATATTGGATCTCCTTTTGAATCAGAAAAATCCATTCCTAGTCTCAATCATATTCTGAAAGAATATGACTCGAGCTTCAGGAAGTTTCTATCTAGAAGTATTGGCAGAAGTCATCTTGCTTCTATGATATATGGTGTTTCTGGAAACAAAAGGATTGGCGTTGGCTATGAGGGTGATACCTCACAAAAATTTGAACCTGTTGATGATTTGAAAATCACATACAAGCCATTGTATGATCAGTTCAAATATGGCCACTCACATGATATTAGGCTCACTTCACATGCCAAAAGTTTTAACACTTCACACACCAAGAAGCACGTGACACAACCTAAAAAATATCATGCTGCCAAACCTAAAGAATATCATGCTGTTCCTTCTGTTACTTATCATGCTAAACCCAAGTTCAATCACAACTTGAGGAAAACTAACAAGAAAGGACCCAAGAAACTGTGGGTACCTAAGGAGAAGATAATTTCTGTTGCAGATATCCTTAGCAGCAAAGAAGACAAAGCACAAATTGTCATGGTACCTGGACTCTGGGTGCTCGCGACACATGACGGGAAGAAGGTCTATGTTCCAAGACCTGGTGCTTAAATCTGGTGGAGAAGTCAAGTTTGGAGGAGATCAGAAGGGCAAGATTATTGGCTCTGGAACCATAAGTATTGGTAACTCTCCTTCCATAACTAATGTACTTCTTGTAGAAGGATTAGCGCATAACTTATTGTCCATAAGTCAATTAAGTGACAATGGTTATGACATAATCTTCAATCAAAAGTCTTGCAAGGCTGTAAGTCAGAAGGATGGCTCAATCCTATTTACAGGCAAGAGAAAGAACAATATTTATAAGATTGATCTTTCAAATCTTGAGAAGCAGAAGGTCACTTGCCTTATGTCTATTTCTGAAGAGAAATGGGTCTGGCACAGAAGTTTAGGACATGCTAGTTTGAGAAAGATTTCTCAGATTAACAAACTAAATCTGGTCAGAGGTCTCCCAAATCTGAAATACAAATCAGATGCTCTTTGTGAAGCATGTCAGAAGGGCAAGTTCTCCAAACCTGCATTCAAATCTAAGAATGTTGTCTCTTCCTCAAGGCCGTTAGAACTTCTGCACATTGATCTGCTTGGACCAGTCAAAACAACATTTGTCAGAGGGAAGAAATATGGATTAGTCATCGTAGATGATTATAGCCGCTGGACATGGGTAAAGTTCTTAAAACACGAGGATGAGTCTCATTCAGTGTTCTTTGAATTCTGCACTCAGATTCAATCTGAGAAGGAGTGCAAAATCATAAAGGTCAGAAGTGATCATGGTGGTGAATTTGAGAACAGATTCTTTGAGGAGTTCTTCAAAGAAAATGGTATTGCCCATGATTTCTCTTATCCTAGAACTCCACAGCAAAATGGAGTTGTAGAACGAAAGAATAGAACTCTACAAGAAATGGCCAGAACCATGATCAATGAAACCAGTATGGCTAAGCACTTCTGGGCAGAAGCAATAAACACTGCATGTTATATTCAGAATAGAATCTCTATAAGACCTATTCTAAATAAGACTCCTTATGAACTGTGGAAGAACAGAAAGCCCAACATTTCATATTTTCATCCTTTTGGATGTGTTTGTTTTATTCTGAATACTAAAGATCATCTTGGTAAGTTTGATTCTAAGGCACAAAAATGTTTCCTTCTTGGATATTCTGGACGCTCTAAAGGCTACAGAGTATACAATACTGAAACATTGGTTATAGAAGAATCAATGAATATCAGATTTGATGATAAGCTTGTTCTTGAAAAGCCAAAGCGGTTTGAGAATTTTGCAGATATAGATATTGATATATCAGAAGCTGAAGAACCAAGAAGCAAAGTTTCAGAAGCTGAAAATCTCAGAAGCAAAGAATCAGAAGATCAAGTTGCTGCATCTTTAGAGAATCTTAGAATTTATGAAGAACCAACAGTCAGAAGATCTTCCAGACTCATCTCAGCTCACTCAGAAGATGTGATCCTTGGAAAGAAAGATGATCCTATCAGAACCAGAGCATTCCTTAAGAACAATGCAGAATGTCAATTAGGTCTTGTTTCTTTGATCGAGACAACTTTTGTTGATCAAGCTCTAGAAGATCCAGACTGGATAATTGCCATGCAAGAAGAATTAAATCAGTTTACAAGGAATGATGTATGGGATCTTGTTCCTAGACCAAACGGATTCAACATCATTGGTACAAAGTGGGTTTTCAGAAACAAGCTTAGTGAGAAGGGAGAAGTGGAGTTTGCTAAGTCTATGCAGGCTGAATTTGAAATGAGTATGATGGGTGAACTCAAGTATTTTCTTGGGATTCAAATCAATCAAACTTCTGATGGAACTTATGTTCATCAAACGAAGTATGTGAAAGAACTTCTGAAGAAGTTTAATCTTTCTGAAAGCAAAGAAGCCAAAACTCCTATGCATCCAACGTGTGTTCTAGGTAAGGATGAGGTAAGTAAGAAGGTAGATCAGAAGTTGTACAGAGGTGTGATTGGATCTCTTCTATATTTAACTGCTTCTAGACCTGACATTCTATTCAGTGTTTGTTTGTGCGGTAGATTCCAATCAGATCCTAGAGAATCTCACTTAACTGCTGTTAAGAGAATTCTGAGGTATCTGAAAGGTACTACTAATGTTGGTTTAGTCTACAGAAAATCTAAAGAATACAACTTAGTAGGATTTTGTGATGCTGACTATGCTGGAGATAGAATTGAAAGGAAAAGTACTTCTGGAAGTTGTCAATTTCTAGGAAGTCATCTGATCTCCTGATACAGCAAGAAGCAAGCTACCATTGCCCTCTCAACAACAGAAGCAGAATATGTTGCTGCTGCTGGTTGTAGCACACAAATGCTCTGGATGAAGAATCAGCTAGAAGATTATCAAATATATGAGACTAACATTCCTATCTTCTGTGATAATACTTCTGCCATATGTTTATCTAAGAATCCTATCTTACATTCCAAAGCTAAACATATTGAGATTAAACATCATTTCATTAGGGACTATGTTCAGAAGGGTGTTCTCTCTTTAAACTTTGTAGATACAGACCATCAATGGGCTGATATCTTTACAAAACCCCTTGCTAAAGATAGGTTTAAGTTCATTCTGAAGAATATCAGTATGGATTTATGCCCAGAATGAGAAGATGAGAAGATCTTATGTATGGTTAAATTCTGAAATGTGTTGGGATTATGTGTATATAAGAAGTTCTGATAATGATCAATTAGAAGTTCTGATTCTGTTATTACTAACGTTTCATTATCTAAGTTGTTTCAGAATTTCTTTTAAAGTAAAACAACTGTCACCAGTTTTCTAGAAAACAAACACGTGTTTACTATTTCTGGACAAGCATGCGTGCAGTTGAGGAGACGCCGCCCTAGGTAACTGTGCAAATCATTTCATTTTGTCACTTTATCTCTCCTAACGTCATATCTCATTAAATGCAAATTGATGTCATGTTTTTCTGTAATCATTTCACTTAAACCATTTTTTTTTGCAGTTATTTTTTTTCAACCTTTTATATACTCCCCTTCATCTTCATTTCATCTTTTTCACTCTCTCTCTCTCTTCACTCGTCCCTCTCTTTTTGCATTCATCGCATAAACCATAGTTTGTGTCTGAAACTTAGCATATCATCATGAATCCTTCATCAAGTTCCTCAAACCAAGCAGAAATGTCCTCCACTCAACTGGTTCTGAGCAAGCGTGGTTTTGCTCCTTTGAAGACCTGTTCCATTCCTTCTGCAGAGATGGAAATTCTTTGTGAGTCTTCAGTGGACTTTGAAAATCTGAGAGCACATGGTTTCAAACCTGAAGCAAAGACAATGGCACAAGGATGGTCAAGCTACCTTGATAGATTGGTTGGACCAATTTATCCGGCTCTTGTAAAAGATTTCTGGGCTCATGCGACGGTTACTCCAATTGCAATCATCTCCTTCGTGTTAGGGCATAAAGTTGTAATTACTGAGAAGTTGATAAGGAAGTTGTAAAACCTGGATGATGAAGAAGGATGTACTGGTCCACTTCCTGCCAGGGTTAGTTGGCCACAGGTTGAAGGACAAATATCTTATGCAACTGGTCTTCAATCTCACCAAACTGGTACATTGAGGGCATTCTATCAAGTCTGGGCTGAAATCATTCTGGGATCTCTTCATCATAGAAGAAGATCATTATCCTCCATGTACATCAGTCCTGATCATAAATATACTCTCTTCTACATTGGAAGAAGAATTGAACTGAACATCTCCAACATTCTGTTTCAGAATCTGAAGATGGCTATTGAAGAGTCAAGGGATGAAGAACGTGAGAAGTATCCTCATCTTCAAAGAAATACTATTCCTTTCGCCAGAATGATCTCAGACATTCTGATAGAAAGTGATTTGATGGACTCTCTAAAGACTATTGGAACGTTCAGATTCTTTGGAGCCATTCAAGGGCATGTCATCAATGCTTTTGATCTACTAAGACTGGAACTTATCACGAAGGTAACTTCGGTTCCTGTTATCTCCCCAGATATTCTGACCAGAAGGATTCCACTTGAAGGCTTTGCTACCTTGTTCCAAGCAGAACTTCACAAGGCTGTTAAGCAATACTTGGAAGCTTCTGTAAGAACTCAATCTTCTGTTGATCCTGCATGGATTCGTGGAAGAGTGCTTCCTTTTCTGGCTGACCTTCAGAAGAAGGATCAGAAGAAGCAAGAAGCAAGGCTAAAAAGAAAGGCTCAAGAAGAAGAAGTCAAGAAAGCCAAGAAGCAAAGGGTCACTTTGATCCTGTCCAAGTAAATTCTAAGGAATTTCAAGACCAGCGCATCAGGGAATCTTTCCGTACTGTAAGAACTACAAATTTTCCCAGGCAAGTATACCAACCACCTCCTTCTGAACCTCAATCTTCTATCCAACCTTCTACTTCTGAACATCACAACAGCTTCACCATTCCAAATCCTCCTTAACCATCTCTTTCTACACCTTTTTTGAACCCCACACCACTAAATGTCTATCCTCCCACACCCACTGATATACCATCCTCATCAACCATCTCCACAGATATTCCATCCTCTTCAACCACAACAGTTCCACCTTCTATATCCCATCCCTTTCCTACCAGAAAATCCAACCCATACTGCCTTCTCTACCATGACTACAAATTCACTTTCAATCCTCCTGAACCTGAACCTCATATCTACCTGGAGTTGTTCAGACAAGAAGTTATCAGTAGGCTGGATCTCTTGAAAGATGCCTTCTGCAATGACCTTGATGATGTTTCTACTAGAAACCTCTGGAGAAGCTTTCGCCAAGATTTTCAGGTGGGAGCTATGGCTGTTCAGAAGAGACTAGTGGCTGCTGCTCCTGGTTAAGCTGGATATCTTCTTGAAGTTGATAACGGTGTATATTTTCATCCTATCAGAAACAAGAGAGTTCTTGAGGATAAGATGTTTGTTGATGAGTTGATGGACAATCCTTGCAGGGAGATTGTGGTCTGGAGACCTAAGTATCCAGTTCTGACTGGAGACTTCAAGTCCTTGTTTGACTTTCTGAGGGAAAATCCTTCCGAGAAAGACCCCAATTTGGTCATTCCAGAAGTTGTTAACCCGCCAGAAGTTGAAGGTCCTTCTGCTCCAAGGAATCTTACTGCCATTCTTCAAGCTCTTGAGAATGGAGATTCTGATCTTCCTGCTCCTGAGTATGAAAAAGATGCTGATATGGGAGAAGCTGACGTTGAAGATCATCCTGCTGAGTTTATTCCTGTTGAGGAAAATCAAGATGATGATCTCATAATGGAAGCTGCAGTTCAGAATGCTGTCCCTCTGGACAGAAGTTGTGAAGCTTCTTCTGGTGAACCCTCTCTTCTGGTGAAGACTCTAGAGGTTATTCAGAAGAACCAAGCTGGGCTAGATTCTCGTATGGACAAGCAAGAAGACACCAATGCTGAGTTCCGCTCCTTCATGGAGAGGCAGACTGAGAGCAATGCTGGGATTCATGACATACTGGCCAAGATTATGTCTGAGCTAGGGTCGTCTTAGTCCTTTTGTGTCTTAGTAGTTTCTCTTTGTTTCTTGCATCTGCCTTCTATGCATCTTCCTTGTACTTTCTGACTATTCTCTTTTTGCAATCAATGAAAATTATCCTTCTTTTCTCTCATTATTGTTTTGTTTTTCATCTGAATCTTTTGTGTTTTTGATGTTATGACAAAAAGGGGGAGAAAATGTGATAAATGATATGATTTATATTATCAGTTGCTGGGAGAAAGTCTCCACATTTCTAACAAGAAATTGCAAGTTCTATGTCTTTGAGTGTTTTGCAGGAAGAGAAGATATTCTTAAAAGCTCAACATGAGAAGCAAAGACATGGGGAAAATCAATTCTGTATGGAATCAAGCTCATGGAAATTGAAGCAAGCTGAGTGCTATGAAGCTTCAAGATCAGAAGCAAGAAGGAAGAATGTTATGATATTCTGATGATAGAATATGCTCTAACACATTCTTATTCCTTATATGTTCTGATGCATGTTTTTGTTCTAAATATGCTCTGAAACATTATTGTTTATGCTCTGATACATATTATATGTTCTGATACATATTTTATGTTCTGATTCATTCATGCTCTGACTTTTGTCGTTTAGTTTGTTCTGTAACATTTCAGGATGTAGAGATGCTCTGATGATGCTCTGGTACATTCAACAATGTTCTGATACAATCTAGCATGCAATGATTCAAGAAGAAATTCAAGCTCTGAAGCTGTCCTATGGAAGCAAGAAGCAGAAGCTATGAATGTTCTGAAGAATTAAGCATATGTGATCGTCTCAACTTGTCATACCCCAAAATTTGCCCAACATATTTATTCATATTCCAGTCCATCTAACTTTCAAATGCTCAAAGATACACAAGAAAGAAACATGCAATCTCTCTCCTAAACAACTACCTCTAAATTAGGGTTTTGGATTTAATCAAGGAATTCGAACTTCTGATACCTCAAGTGGATTCCATAATCTATCATATGATTCAAAGTCCCCTCATGCCAAGTTTCAAGCTCTGACTCACAAGATTGATCAATCAACTGCCCAAACGATCAACAGTCGACTGATTTGACCTAACAGTCAACTGTAGTCAAAGTACAGTCAAAACTTCTGATTTTTGGTCAACATCCTCATTATGAAGTATCATTCATCATTTGATCAAGGATTGACCATGATTCATCAAGAAAAGATCCGAAATCAATACATTCAAAGGTTTCTAAATTAGGGTTTCATAGGAGAAAGTCAACTGAACTTTGACCAGCCATAACTTCCACATGGAACATCATAAATTTTCCATCCAAAGCTCAATTTAAAGGAAATTGAATTCTCTACAACTTTGTCTCTCACATGCCGAGGCTAGAAATGCACCATTTAGGAGATATGGGCCAATACGTTACAGGTCCTCCAAAAAGGTCAACGAAAACACCTTTTGGATCAAAGCTCATAACTTGAGCATGGAATATCTAATCGAGATGAAACCAAAAGCATCATTTAGAGGACATCTTGAGCTTTCTAAAATGGCCAAGAACACCTTCATATGATAAAAAATTGAAGGAGATACGAGGCTCAGAAGTTGGTCAAAATTCAAGAAATCTACAAAACCCTAATTGACAAAATTCCAACTTTTGAACTAATGGGCCTAAGATCTGGACTTCAAACTTGTCCATGACCTAAATAAGGACTTTTAAACTCATGTCCACATTTTTGTCACTTTTATTTATATTTACTTGGAATTTTATTTAATTAAAGGACAAATAAATTAAATAAAATGTGAAATAAATAAACTAAATCACGTTGTTTTGGTTCTAATCACTCAAAGGCCCATACAACACCATAAAAGGATCCAAATCTCGTTTGCATGACCTATGGGGAATATTTTGCAAAAATAGAAGGATTTAGGTTATTCTTTTCTAAAATTTTCAAGCGATCCAAAGACTACATATATAAGCCCATGTTTTGCCCTAATCTCAAGGGATATATATACTTAAGATGGTTCAGAATAGGGGGACGAGTTTAGGGGGAGAAGACACAAGGGTTTCACGTTGCTAAAATACAAAGAAACTAGGGCAACTTGCAAAAACAATTTCCAATCGTTTTCAAGCCAAGACAACCATTCATCCAGCCTGCTGAGCCTTCAAGGGATCTTCCCCAATACTCAAGTGAGCAATAACATGCCCAGAATCGTGCCTTTGAGGTTGCACTAGTTTGGTAAAGTTTGAGAATTATAGCATTCGATTCATATGACATACGTTGATTCTATGCATTCATACATGTTCATAATGTTATTTAGAATCAAATTGACGCTTCGTTACTAAGTTTTCACGAAGGGATTGAGAAACACCAGGGTTAGGGTTTGAAGGTAGCTTCCTTCGAAACTCACGTTTTCAGGGCGGGTTTGTCCAGATAAAAGGTTCATCATGATCGCAACATGTCGAAAAGAAGATCTGGGCAATTATTATTAATGTTTAACGTGTTCTTCTTGAGTTTTAATTATTGCAGGGATTAGCCACAAAGAATTCGTAGCAAAATTCTAGCAAGACCGAGGCTGAATCGTGGCAAAATCTGGGCATTAGATTAAGAAGATGAAGACGTCTCCATGGATCCATGAGCCACGCGCGTGAGCAATTGATTGGCTAGTCAGCTTCCCGATTTCTCTCTCCACGCGTGGAGCGTTCGTACTGGTTGGTCAAAGGGTCAGCCTATCCTCTCTCCTTCTCCCATTCGTTGATCAGCACAGGCGTGGGCCCCACGTGGGCGTTTGGTTTGACTGTCCATTAACTTTTGGTTTATTATATTATTTATTTAGAGCATTTTAGAAATAATTGACAATTCTGGCAGATTTGGTAATGAGTGTGTGGATGTAATCCATGATGCGTGGGTTCGAACCCTAGGTGTCTCAAATTAATTTTTATGGAAACTTCAAACAAGATCCAGTGCCTGCTACCACACGCGACTACAATACAGCCTCGCATATCAGCCGTCAGATCCTCGCGTGGTCAGATCAAACGCGCCCAGCAAGCAGGCCCACCATACACCCTCCAGACATTCCTACACTTGATTCCATGCTAAGTTCCTTTCTAAAATTTTTTTTATTATTTATTGCATAATTCTTTTTAGTTATTTATAATTTAATTTATTATTTACTCCAAATTCTTTTTAATACATAATAAATTTTCTTATATAAATTACAAAAATGTTTTTTTATTATTTAATCGAAAACTCGATTTTCTTTACAAACCTTTAATTTTAATTTTTATACGCTTAATTAGTTAAAATATTGGGTTTAACCTTATAATTATTATATTCTATTATGGCTCATCTAGCCATCTTATCGAACTTTCGATTCCATTAGCCTTTAGGGTTTGTTCAATCCCATTTATTTATTTTATTTGCCTTTTGGGGATAAAATAGGGTTTATACCCATAGTTAACGAATCTTAAATGCACTAACATCCTTTTTCTTTATGCCCAATTTTCAGGGTTAATCAATCAAAGTTTCTCCGACTACGCGCCACGCAAATCGAGAAGCTAAGTCCTGATTCTATATTTATTTAAATATTTGTTATTTTTTGTCTTCTAAACTAAGATCAGGGTTTATCTTCAAATGACAATGAATTGTCTCTACACTCACCCTTCTGTTTATTCTTCCCTTTGCCAATTTTTAGGGTTCGTCCGCCTACGCGCCATATCAGATCAAAAGCTAAGTCATATTCTATATTTACTTTAAATTTTAGTTTGCCTTTTTTCATCAAATTAGGGTCAGCCTTAACTGTCAATGAACTTGTAACCCACTCACCCTTATTATTCTCCTTTTAATTTTCAGAGAGTTCGAGGAAGATCAAGGCATTCAAGGATTTTGACAAATTATTGTTCCCTCTTATTTTCTGTCTTTTATTTCCCTATCCCCGCAGGTGTTTATTGTAATAGCGTAGGAATTTATTTTCTGCCTTTAATTTCTGCAAATTTTAAACTGCGTGGTTAGTAATCTTAGGGAGCCTTTAATTTCTGCAAATTTTAAACTGCGTGGTTAGTAATCTTAGGGAGTGCAAGCCTTGAATTGAATTAGATCACTAATTATAAGATAAATATTATCTGAATATAATCACGTGATTGCTACACACACCCACCTTTAGGGTAATCCCTCTTGGTTGCCTTCTCGATAAAAAATAGTCAAGTCCCTCGGATATAGGGATACCTTAGCTTGCTGCCTACGAACTCAAATCATCACAGTCCCTTGGAATAAAAGATCATAGTCCCTTCGAGTTGCCTACGAATAAAATGATCTCGTCCCTCGATGTTGCCTCGATAAATGATGATAGTCCCTTCGAATGCTAAGGTATCCTTACTGTTGCCTAATGACTATTATATCCTTCCCTTAGACTACCTGCCCTCTTTATGGTAGGGACAATCTTGTGGCGAACGATAACTCTCGATGACCCTTCGATGACCCGCACATCCAATTGAAAGACTTCCTGCCCTCACATGGTATGGATAGACCCTTTCGCCTGAAAGACTTCAAGAACAAGAAAGACGAACTTAGGGTAGGTAGTTCTTAATTGCTTGCTCACAATCAATTCAAAAATCAAATGCTTTTACACCTCCTATTTCAAAAAACAATTTCAAAACAAGGCTACGCTTATTTACAAGCTAAAGTCCTTAACGAAATCTTTTTACTATTCACACACGACACTTCAAACTTTTCAAACAATTCAAAAGTGAGCTAAGCGATTAAGAGCCCATGGATAACCATGGATGCAAAGGGTGCCTTACACCTTCCCTTTGTATAACCTACCCCCCGAACTCAATCTCTTTTCAAAGTTCTTTCCTGTTCTTTTTGCCTTTCCAATTGGATAAAATAAAAGTCGGTGGCGACTCTTGCTTACTGCAACATTTCGACATATAAAGTCAGTTCACCGTATTGCAGAACTGGCGACTCTGCTAGGGATGCTTTCGATTAAAAGAGGGGTTACCTTAGAGTTTAGGATTCACTTTAATTGTTTGATTTGTCTGCTTTATATTTCAAAGGCTGTTTTGGGTATTCTGCTGTGTGAAAGATTCTACACCCGGATCTAGTGTACCTTAGGTATGTGGCAAGAGACCAGGGAGGCTGTACGACATGTATCGTTATGGTTGAACTGGTGGCCACCGTTAGTGCGACGCTTTGGTTTGTCCTGATGGCCCTTGAATATGATCGAGGAGACATTTGGCAACCGCGTGGTGTCATAAGCACTAATTCGCCCTTAGAACCCTAGTTGAACTTGACTTTGGCCTATAGGAAGTAGCGAGATAGCTGGCTTTGGATTCCTGACTGAAGTCGGTTGATACTCGATGCTACACTCATTGAGATTGGACTCTAGGGATGCTTTTGGCTGGCCGATCGAGTGCCATGTTGAGACAATGCCCGCGAGAAAGATCAGGGATATGAGCACCATAGAACCCGGTTACTATTCTAGGACAGGTTGAACCAACTTAACTTCAGTGGGGAGGGTACTTACCTACGAACTTCACGCAAGCCTTTAAACCTAAGAACACTTGTGTGACTTGTCTGTGCTTACTACTAACCCTTTGGTTTTCTTGCAGGTTTTTCTTGTGAGACTCACTCGTCCTTACTATCTTACGCTTTGCCTGATGCATTGCATAACATCATAACATCATGACATCATAAGCATAACATGATTTAACTAAACCTTTCAAGGATCTTAGGAATTTAGGGCGCACAATTTCAGGTGCTCTTATCAAGGACTGAACTCTTATCTAGGGGCAAGAGGATTTATTTTCCTCTGGCCACACACCTTTCAATTCAAAGACGCGGTGCCTACCAAGGGGCAAGAGGATTTATTTTCTTCTAGCCATATACTTTCAAATTCAGAAGTATCCCGAATCAGAGGCGATGACCCACTCGATATGGTGAGCTTGATTCCCATAGAAGAACATCCAAGGATCAGAGTTCTTCAAACGAAGATGCGACCAAATCATTTTCTAATGTTGCTAACTAAATTCCTTAAAGATCCTTGAAAATATTGCATTTGCACTCATAACATCGCATAACAGGGCTCTTACAATAGGTCTCTCATCCTTCCTCGCTGTTTATTTCAGCATCATGGATCTCGAACAATCTGTCAAGAATCTCCAAGCTCAGAATGCCGAGTTCCAAGCTCTGATCATGAACTTGTCCAAGGGGCAAGATGAGTTGAAATCCCTCCTTACCAAGAAGAAGAAGAAAGGCAAGAAGACTATGAGGAGGAAGCTCAGACCAATCTTGCAACTCAGGGAAGCCGAAGTCTCCGAGGACAGTAACGAAGATGAGCAAGATGATGAAGCTAGTATCAAAACTGATGCAAAAAGTAACCATGATTCTGCTAAGCCCTCTGAAGAAGAAGAGGACCATTACCATGAGGATGAACGTCCTGATGACAAATATAAATTGCTGGAGGAACGTATGAAAGCCATGGAAATTCAGAAGGTACCTGGACTGGATTTCGAAGAGCTAGGACTCATCTCTGGAGTTGTTATTCCTCCGAAATTCAAGACTCCCATCTTTGCTAAGTATGATGGAGTCTCTTGTCCTAAACTACACTTGAGGTCTTATGTAAGGAAGATTCAACCTCATACTGCCGATAAGAAGCTATGGATCCACTTTTTCCAAGAGAGCTTATCTGGAACTCAACTCGAATGGTACTATCAACTGGAAAGTACTAACATCCGTACCTGGGAAGATTTGGTTGTTGCCTTTTACCAACAATATCAATACAATGTTGACCTCGCACCAACTCGCATGCAACTACAAAGCATGTCCATGGGACCCAAGGAAAGTTTCAAGGAGTATGCTCAAAAATGGAGAGATCTAGCTGGAAGAGTCAAACCTTCCTTGGCTGACAGAGAGATGGTAGATATGTTCATGAATACACTGACTGACCCTTTCTATAGTCATTTGCTGGGAAGTTCATCATCTGGATTCACTAAGCTTATACTGACTAGGGAACGTGTTGAAAGCGGTATTCGAATCGGTAAAATTCAAGTGGCTACCTATTCTAATACCTCAAAGAAAGCGCACAATGAGAGGAATGAATCTAATATTGTGGGGACGGTCCAAGCCTCTAATCAATTGCTGATACGACAAGGGGGCAACCAGCGTAAACCAGGCACATCTAAAAGACAATTCACAAAGATCAACATAACTTTGGCTGAAGCGTTACAACAGTTGCTGAAAGCAGGGTTGATTACTTTAAAGGATCCTCCTCTGAAGCCCAATACCTTATCTCATCAATATAATCCTAATGCAAGATACGCTTATCATTCTGACAGCATTGGGCATGACACTAATGATTGTTGGCCGTTGAAGAACAAAATCCAGGATATGATCGACGTTGGAGAAATTGAGTTTGACTCTCCTGCAACCATACCTAATCACAACAAGAGTGCTAATACTGTGGATGGCTAGAAGGGTGGACTTTAAGATCATTAGTTTTACTTTCAGTTGCAATTTCTTTTTCTGTTTGTTTAAACATTCGACTTATGATAGACATTATTTGTTTTAATAATCATCATCAGTGCATTGCATATGTTTGTCTTGAGTAATTTATTTCGCTATCACTCATTTTAAATTATGTCTTTACTTTGCTTATGTTTTGTGATATTCAACTCCTGCTAAGTTGTAAGCCTTTTGAGGGAGGATGGCGAAAACGATACCGCAACCTCATACAATATGCCTTTGAACGGACTATGCTGACGATGTACAGGCATTGTTTCAATTCCTAAACAGTGGAGATATAAGGATGTTAGTCCCTCGTCAACCCCTTTGAGCCTAAGGTGTAGAAGTTTTTTTTCATATGCAAATTGAACCCTTAATCATAACCTGGAGCAGGGTAGTTCTCAGTTAATTTGGCTGTGCATTCTATTTTAAGAGAATCATTCAGTACACCTTTCAACAAAGGTTTCAATCACAAGCGTTCATCCGCACACATCAAAGAAGTGTTGGAGATGTCAATCAAAAGCCAATAATGCTTCATCAATCATTAAGCAAGGCAGTCAATGTCTTTCAAAGAAAAAAATGAATGAAAAAACATATATACAAAGAAAAGCCTGCTAAGTCAAAAATCAAAAAGAAGACTTAGGCAAAAATCAAGGCGTCCCGCTGACTGTATGCTCAAAATAGACAGTTCAGGCAAAAGTTAGGGATATCAAAAAGATGAAAGAAGAGAAGTCAATAAATTCCTGAACAACACAATATTGTGACTACCAAAAG
This sequence comes from Vicia villosa, assembly GCF_029867415.1. Lineage (NCBI taxonomy): Eukaryota > Viridiplantae > Streptophyta > Magnoliopsida > Fabales > Fabaceae > Vicia > Vicia villosa. Next base: position 124,010 of record NW_026705610.1, on the reverse strand, counting down.
GAAGAAGTGACTGCCATCTCAAAAAGTTCTCTTTGTTTTTGAACCATCATCATTATCAAAGGTGCAAATCCAAAAGTCTCTTGGAACCTGAATGCATAAGTTGAAATTAACTGAGTTTAAGACTGAAGATCATCACGAAGAGGGGTGGGTACAATCAAATTTTGAGCCTTTATCCTTTGTTTCTTAAACCGTGAACCAAGCCACGCTACAACCCTTGAAAGTCCTAACTGAAGCATGGTTAGTTCGAAAGCATACTATCATAACAAAGGTATCCCGACTCCTTAAGGTTCACTACAAATGCTGAGTTGGTATTTCATTTTTTACAAACACCACGTTTTTACAAATATCACGCTTTTACGTCTCATGTTTTAATGTTTTCAAAAAAACTCAAGACAGACGTATGCATTGCATCTCATGAATTCATTATTAAACATATTCTGCTACATAATTTCAAATGTTAGCAACAGAAAGAATTTGCACAGGGTACAACTAATGACTGAAAGTTATCCCGACAAACAAAATTACTCCAAGAAGCCATGTCTCTTACGTATACAAGGGGCATGACACGTTTTATCCAAACAATCTGGGGCAATCAAGTCAAGATTCGAAGAATCTCTCAAATGCCAAAAAGTCAAAGGCATACATCACAAGTGGGTTTCAAACTATTTCCCGATCAATTTGGGATAATCAGGTCAAATTTCAAAAATCTCTCAGAAGCATCAACAATCAGGGGCATCATACTAAGTACTAGGGGCATGTCGCCCATAGTGCACACCTCATAAAGTCCTCGCGAGGCGAATCTTTCCAAAGTTCCCACTAGCAGGGGCAAATCTATGCAAGTCCAGTTAGACATCTTGATCAATACTCAGTGGCGTGTCCTAATCAAATCCAGGAACGGTAGTTACTCATCACTGGGGGCAACGTTCAAGACATCCATGCCTTCCACAAAGTCGATGTCACAAGATCATATCCCCACAGAGTAATCATTAAGAAGATACCTTCAAATACTCTCGACAGAATACATGGCTCCCCAACAGAGTTTACACCTTCAACGCTACCGGTTCTCCAACACTTTGCTCTTCTCCAACATGGTGTATTAATATCTCTAATCCCCAATCAGGGTACATCAAGTTACTGATCGTCCTCAAGCAGAAATCATAAATCCCCAGCTGAGCATCCTCTAGATAGGATCAAACATCAAAATTACAATGACACATAAATCCACCTTCTCAATCAAGATGTGTCAAATAGCATAAATCATAGTCATACGTCATAAATCATAAACATATTCATACATCGCATACACTTCATACAAAGTTTCTCATTTATTCTGAGGGACTCATTACGCCATACATCATACAATTGCATACATGTCCATACATAATACATAATACATCACGACAAATGCGTACATAACATGCAAGGTTCTCATTTATTTTGAGAGTCCCGTCACATAAACGCATTACATGCATCATGACATGGCATAAAAAAACTAACTTTGCCTTTTTCAGGTTACTGCTGCAGTCAAACAAACAACTTCAAAACCTTTCAGATCTAAGTCGATACCTTGGACGGTTCCTTAATGATCTACCTTTGGATCTAAGTCGATACCTTGGACGGTTCCTTAATGATCTACCTTCGGATCTAAGTCGATACCTTGGACGGTTCCTTAAAGATCTACCTTCGGATCTAAGTCGATACCTTGGACGGTTCCTTAATGATCTACTTTTGGATCTAAGTCGATACCTTGGACGGTTCCTTAATGATCTACCTTTGGATCTAAGTCGATACCTTGGACGGTTCCTTAATGATCTACCTTACGATCTAAGTCGATACCTCAGACGGTTCCTTAATGATCTACCTTCGGATCTAAGTCGATACCTTGGACGATTCCTTAATGATCTACCTTTGGATCTAAGTCGATACCTTGGACGGTTCTTTAATGATCTACCTTCAAATTTAAGTCGATATCTCAGACGGTTCCTTAAACAATCAACTTTTCAAAATCTAAAGCGGAAACCTCGGACGGTTCCGTAATGATTAACATTTAAAATATAAAGCGGACACCTCGGATGGTTCCATAACGATCAACTTTCAAAATCTAAAAGCGGTAACCTCGGACGGTTCCGTAACGGTCAACGCTCGAAGGACTAATTCATTTACCACGAACGGTGTAGACATGATCATCTTTCAAAGATCTAATTCGTCTACTACAAACAGTAATGACACAATCAACACTCAAACAACTACTTCTCAAACACTCCAAACATAATCTAATGCATGAGTTACTGGATGGCATCTTTAAGCCCATCCCCATCATACACCTTGATGGCATCTTCAAGCCCATCTCCGACAAAAGTCCCTTCATCATCAGCTCGGGAAAATTTCTAGGTATTCTAGTGTTCAATCCTCTTCTACCTTCAGATTCCGACTAGCATACAAACCACTCTACATCTTCAGGTTTAAGAAGATTGAACAGGGGCAGCTGTCATACCCCAAAATTTGCCCAACATATTTATTCATATTCCAGTCCATCTAACTTTCAAATGCTCAAAGATACACAAGAAAGAAACATGCAATCTCTCTCCTAAACAACTACCTCTAAATTAGGGTTTTGGATTTAATCAAGGAATTCGAACTTCTGATACCTCAAGTGGATTCCATAATCTATCATATGATTCAAAGTCCCCTTATGCCAAGTTTCAAGCTCTGACTCACAAGATTGATCAATCAACTGCCCAAACGATCAACAGTCGACTGATTTGACCTAACAGTCAACTGTAGTCAAAGTACAGTCAAAACTTCTGATTTTTGGTCAACATCCTCATTATGAAGTATCATTCATCATTTGATCAAGGATTGACCATGATTCATCAAGAAAAGATCCGAAATCAATACATTCAAAGGTTTCTAAATTAGGGTTTCATAGGAGAAAGTCAACTGAACTTTGACCAGCCATAACTTCCACATGGAACATCATAAATTTTCCATCCAAAGCTCAATTTAAAGGATATTGAATTCTCTACAACTTTGTCTCTCACATGCCGAGGCTAGAAATGCACCATTTAGGAGATATGGGCCAATACGTTACAGGTCCTCCAAAAAGGTCAACGAAAACACCTTTTGGGTCAAAGCTCATAACTTGAGCATGGAATATCTAATCGAGATGAAACCAAAAGCATCATTTAGAGGACATCTTGAGCTTTCTAAAATGGCCAAGAACACCTTCATATGATAAAAAATTGAAGGAGATACGAGGCTCAGAAGTTGGTCAAAATTCAAGAAATCTACAAAACCCTAATTGACAAAATTCCAACTTTTGAACTAATGGGCCTAAGATCTGGACTTCAAACTTGTCCATGAAATAAATAAGGACTTTTAAACTCATGTCCACATTTTTGTCACTTTTATTTATATTTACTTGGAATTTTATTTAATTAAAGGACAAATAAATTAAATAAAATGTGAAATAAATAAACTAAATCACGTTGTTCTGGTTCTAATCACTCAAAGGCCCATACAACACCATAAAAGGATCCAAATCTCGTTTGCATGACCTATGGGGAATATTTTGCAAAAATAGAAGGATTTAGGTTATTCTTTTCTAAAATTTTCAAGCGATCCAAAGACTACATATATAAGCCCATGTTTTGCCCTAATCTCAAGGGATATATATACTTAAGATGGTTCAGAATAGGGGGACGAGTTTAGGGGGAGAAGACACAAGGGTTTCACGTTGCTAAAATACAAAGAAACTAGGGCAACTTGCAAAAACAATTTCCAATCGTTTTCAAGCCAAGACAGCCATTCATCCAGCCTGCTGAGCCTTCAAGGGATCTTCCCCAATACTCAAGTGAGCAATAGCATGCCCAGAATCGTGCCTTTGAGGTTGCACTAGTTTGGTAAAGTTTGAGAATTATAGCATTCGATTCATATGACATACGTTGATTCTATGCATTCATACATGTTCATAATGTTATTTAGAATCAAATTGACGCTTCGTTACTAAGTTTTCACGAAGGGATTGAGAAACACCAGGGTTAGGGTTTGAAGGTAGCTTCCTTCGAAACTCACGTTTTCAGGGCGGGTTTGTCCAGATAAAAGGTTCATCATGATCGCAACATGTCGAAAAGAAGATCTGGGCAATTATTATTAATGTTTAACGTGTTCTTCTTGAGTTTTAATTATTGCAGGGATTAGCCACAAAGAATTCGTAGCAAAATTCTAGCAAGACCGAGGCTGAATCGTGGCAAAATCTGGGCATTAGATTAAGAAGATGAAGACGTCTCCATGGATCCATGAGCCACGCGCGTGAGCAATTGATTGGCTAGTCAGCTTCCCGATTTCTCTCTCCACGCGTGGAGCGTTCGTACTGGTTGGTCAAAGGGTCGGCCTATCCTCTCTCCTTCTCCCATTCGTTGATCAGCACAGGCGTGAGCCCCACGTGGGCGTTTGGTTTGACTGTCCATTAACTTTTGGTTTATTATATTATTTATATAGAGCATTTTAGAAATAATTGACAATTCTGGCAGATTTGGTAATGAGTGTGTGGATGTAATCCATGATGCGTGGGTTCGAACCCTAGGTGTCTCAAATTAATTTTTATGGAAACTTCAAACAAGATCCAGTGCCTGCTACCACACGCGACTACAATACAGCCTCGCATATCAGCCGTCAGATCCTCGCGTGGTCAGATCAAACGCGCCCAGCAAGCAGGCCCACCATACACCCTCCAGACATTCCTACACTTGATTCCATGCTAAGTTCCTTTCTAAATTTTTTTTTATTATTTATTGCATAATTCTTTTTAGTTATTTATAATTTAATTTATTATTTACTCCAAATTCTTTTTAATACATAATAAATTTTCTTATATAAATTACAAAAATGTTTTTTTATTATTTAATCGAAAACTCGATTTTCTTTACAAACCTTTAATTTTAATTTTTATACGCTTAATTAGTTAAAATATTGGGTTTAACCTTATAATTATTATATTCTATTATGGCTCATCTAGCCATCTTATCGAACTTTCGATTCCATTAGCCTTTAGGGTTTGTTCAATCCCATTTATTTATTTTATTTGCCTTTTGGGGATAAAATAGGGTTTATACCCATAGTTAACGAATCTTAAATGCACTAACATCCTTTTTCTTTATGCCCAATTTTCAGGGTTAATCAATCAAAGTTTCTCCGACTACGCGCCACGCCAATCGAGAAGCTAAGTCCTGATTCTATATTTATTTAAATATTTGTTATTTTTTGTCTTCTAAATTAAGATCAGGGTTTATCTTCAAATGACAATGAATTGTCTCTACACTCACCCTTCTGTTTATTCTTCCCTTTGCCAATTTTTAGGGTTCGTCCGCCTACGCGCCATATCAGATCAAAAGCTAAGTCATATTCTATATTTACTTTAAATTTTAGTTTGCCTTTTTTCATCAAATTAGGGTCAGCCTTAACTGTCAATGAACTTGTAACGCACTCACCCTTATTATTCTCCTTTCAATTTTCAGAGAGTTCGAGGAAGATCAAGGCATTCAAGGATTTTGACAAATTATTGTTCCCTCTTATTTTCTGTCTTTTATTTCCCTATCCCCGCAGGTGCTTATTGTAATAGCGTAGGAATTTATTTTCTGCCTTTAATTTCTGCAAATTTTAAACTGCGTGGTTAGTAATCTTAGGGAGTGCAAGCCTTGAATTGAATTAGATCACTAATTATAAGATAAATATTATCTGAATATAATCACGTGATTGCTACACACACCCACCTTTAGGGTAATCCCTCTTGGTTGCCTTCTCGATCAAAAATAGTCAAGTCCCTCGGATATAGGGATACCTTAGCTTGCTGCCTACGAACTCAAATCATCACAGTCCCTCGGAATAAAAGATCATAGTCCCTTCGAGTTGCCTACGAATAAAATGATCTCGTCCCTCGATGTTGCCTCGATAAATGATGATAGTCCCTTCGAATGCTAAGGTATCCTTACTGTTGCCTAATGACTATTATATCCTTCCCTTAGACTACCTGCCCTCTTTATTAGGGGTGTTCGCGGTGCGGTTTGGGCGGTTTTGACAAAAAAAATCATCCGAACCGCAAGAGAAAAAACCGTGCGGTTTGGTTTGGTTTGGTTGGCTTTTAAAAAAAATCCGAACCAAACCAAACCAACCTAATGCGGTTTGGTTCGGTGCGGTTGGTTCGGTTTTTTAGAAATATTTTATTGAACCATTCTTATACATATAGATGATAACATAACTTTGTATTTAGACATTCATACACTATCAAATAACAACAAAACCCGTCATATTTTGACAATAACTTTCTCTTTAATATGTAAAAATTAAATTAGACAAAAGTGGAATAATAAACATAAAATAATAGTATAAAAAAATATAAAAATTATTAGAATGAAACAAAAAATAGAAGATACGAGAGATTAGTGAAGGTGAAAAAAGAAAAAACAAAAGAGTTGAGAGATTAGAGAAGAAGGTGTGCAATAAAAATAAAACTGAAATAGGGAACATTTGCATAAAAATGAGAAGGTGAAAAAGAAAGAATATAAGAGAGTAGAGATTATAGAAAAAGAGGGAAGATGTATGTGACAAAGAAGACGCGATAATGCTAATAGAGATTTGAGAAGATCGGGACTAAAATCATGTGTAAGGATGAAAAAATTGTTCGTAATCATAAGGTTAATGTATTATAGATTTAAGTTTGAGTTGGATGTGAGTTAAGTAAAATTTAGGTTGTAACATAATGCGGTTTGATTCGGTTTATAAAATACAAACCGCAAACCAAACCAAACCATGCGGTTTTGTTAAAATATGACCCAAACTAATCCGAACCAAATGCGGTTTTTTGCGGTTTCGGTTTGGTTTGGTTTGGTTTGCGGTTTTCTATTGGGTTGGTTTGGTTTTGATCACCCCTACTCTTTATGGTAGGGACAATCTTGTGGCGAACGATAACTCTCGATGACCCTTCGATGACCCACACATCCAATTGAAAGACTTCCTGCCTTCACATGGTATGGATAGACTCTTTCGCCCGAAAGACTTAAAGAACAAGAAAGACGAACTTAGGGTAGGTAGTTCTTAATTGCTTGCTCACAATCAATTCAAAAATCAAATGCTTTTACACCTCCTATTTCAAAAAACAATTTTAAATCAAGGCTACGCTTATTTACAAGCTAAAGTCCTTAACGAAATCTTTTTACTATTCACACACGACACTTCAAACTTTTCAAACAATTCAAAAGTGAGCTAAGCGATTAAGAGCCCATGGATAACCATGGATGCAAAGGGTGCCTTACACCTTCCCTTTGTATAACCTACCCCCCGAACTCAATCTCTTTTCAAAGGTCTTTCCTGTTCTTTTTGCCTTTCCAATTGGATAAAATAAAAGTCGGTGGCGACTCTTGCTTACCGCAACATTTCGACAAATAAAGTCAGTTCACCGTATTACACAACTGAAATGGAAAATGCTCAGGGAAGTCCTTTATTTATAAACTTCTTCCAGTATTTATTTCAGGGGGAGATTATTTATCTCAGGGGGAGATTGTTAATCTCAGGGGGAGACAAATTCACACACTATGTTTATATGCTTATGCTATAGCTTTGTAATTGTCTTTAGCTGTCTGATATTCTGATTGCAAATTCATATCATTTATATATGTTTTTGTCATCATCAAAAAGGGGGAGATTGTTAGAACAAGATTTGTTCTGATCAATATTATTAGTTTTGATGATAACAATGGATATGAATTTTGTATGAGATAATGTGGTACTCTAATACTATGCAATTTCCATTTCAGGAATTATATAAAGAGTATACACAAAATCAGCGCAAGAAGCACTGACTCAGAAGGTTCAGCATGCAACATCAGAACATGGTTTGGCAAGACATCAGAAGACGGTCAAGCAGAATCAGAACATGGTCTATGGAAGCATCAGAAGGACTTGAGATCAGAAGCAGAAGCACTGAAGTTCTCATGGTATCACGCTCAGAAGCACTTCAAGGTCAGAAGACAAGAAGATGCTCTGCACCAAGCTGTTTGAATCTGATGATATTCAAACGTTGTTTACACAAACATCAGATCAGAAGCAAGTACTAGCTGGCAGGCTACGCTGACTGACAAAAGGAACGTTGAAAGCTATTAAAGGCAACGTCAGTAGACACAGCGAAAGCAAGGCTCGAGGTAGTTGACAAAAGAGTGAAACATTAAATGCAATGCTGTACGGATCACGCAAAGCATTAAATGCTCCCAACGGTCATCTTCTCAAACGCCTATATATTGAAGTTCTGATGAGAAGCTATGTTACGATTTCTGAATACAACACTTGCGCAAATATACAAAAACGCTGTAAAATTCAAAAAGCTCTCAAACTTCATCTTCAACCTCACTACATTGCTGTTGTAATATATTAGTGAGATTAAGCTTAAACTTAAGAGAAAATCACAGTTGTGATAATAGCTTTATAAGAAGCATTGTAACTCTTAGAAGTTGTTTACATTAAGTTGTAAGAACTAGAGTGATCAGGTTGTTGATCAGTATACTCTAGAAAGTCTTAGAGGGTATCTAAGCAGTTTGTTCCTAGAGTGATCAGGTTGTGATCAGTATACTCTAGAAGACTTAGAAGTTGTCTAAGTGGAAAACCATTGTAATCTTGTGTGATTAGTGGATTAAATCCTCAGGTGAGGTAAATCACTCCAAGGGGGTGGACTGGAGTAGTTTAGTTAACAACGAACCAGGATAAAAATCATTGTGCAAATTGTTTTTATCTTACAAGTTTTAAAGCTACACTTATTCAAACCCCCCCTTTCTAAGTGTTTTTCTATCCTTCAATTGGCATCAGAGCGCCGGTTCTAAGGTGCAAGCACTTAACCGTTTTTAGAAAAGATTCAGGAAGAGAAAAACGCTTAAGTCAAGATGTCTGGTGAAATTCCAACAAATACATCTACGTCTGGCTCTGCTGAGCAAAACAATGGAAATGGTAACAATGGTTATACTAGACCACCAGTAATTGATGGTGAAAACTTTGAATACTGGAAAGATAAACTTGAAAGTTACTTCCTTGGTCTAGATGGTGACTTATGGGATCTGCTGATGGATGGTTACAAACATCCAGTGAAAGCTACGGGTGTAAAGCTTACAAGACAAGAAATGAATGATGATCAAAAGAAGCAATTCAAAAATCATCATAAGTGTAGGACTGTTTTGCTGAATACTATCTCTCATGCTGAGTATGAGAAGATATCTAACAGGGAAACTGCCTATGATATATATGAGTCATTGAAAATGACCCATGAAGGAAATGCCCAAGTCAAGGAGACTAAAGCTCTTGCCTTGATCCAGAAATATGAAGCCTTCAAGATGAAGGATGATGAAAATATTGAGAAGATGTTCTCAAGATTTCAAACACTAACTGCTGGATTGAGAGTTCTTGACAAGGGATATACAAGGGCTGATCATGTCAAGAAGATCATCAAAAGCTTGCCAAGAAGATGGGGTCCTATGGTGACTGCTTTCAAAATTGCCAAGAATCTGAATGAAGTCTCTCTTGAAGAATTGATCAGTGCTCTGAGGAGTCATGAAATTGAGCTAGATGCAAATGAACCTCAGAAGAAAGGTAAGTCTATTGCGTTAAAATCTAATTATAAAAAATGCACTAACGCTTTTCAGGCTGAAGAAGTAGATTCTGAAGAATCAGAATCAGAAGAAGAAGATGAACTGTCCATGATCTCCAGAAGGGTAAACCATCTCTGGAAGAGCAAGCAAAGGAAGTTCAAGAGCTTCAGAAGTTCAAAGAAGCTTGAGAGAGGAGAATCTTCTGGAGGAAGAAATCTGACAAGAAGAAGGTCATCTGCTATGAGTGCAATGAGCCTGGACACTTCAAGAATGAATGTCCAAAACTTCAGAAGGAGAATCCCAAGAAGAAGTTTCATAAGAAGAAAGGTCTTATGGCAACATGGGATGATTCAGAATCAGAATCAGAATCAGACTCTGAAGGTGAGCAGGCAAACCTTGCACTGATGGCCATAGTGGATGACGGGTCAGAATCTACATCAGAATCAGATTCTGAAGAGGTATTTTCTGAACTTTCTAGAGAAGAGTTAGTTTCCAGTTTAACTAAACTTCTGGAACTCAAGGCTCATCTTAGTATCAAATACAAAAATCTGAAACAGCTATTTGAATTTGAAACTAAGAAGCTGGAAGTGGAAAATTCTGAACTGAAGGAAAAAGTTTTAAAATTATCCAAAGATATTGGATCTCCTTCTGAATCAGAAAAATCCATTCCTAGTCTCAATCATATTCTGAAAGAATATGACTCGAGCTTCAGGAAGTTTCTATCTAGAAGTATTGGCAGAAGTCATCTTGCTTCTATGATATATGGTGTTTCTGGAAACAAAAGGATTGGCGTTGGCTATGAGGGTGATACCTCACAAAAATTTGAACCTATTGATGATTTGAAAATCACATACAAGCCATTGAATGATCAGTTCAAATATGGCCACTCACATGATATTAGGCTCACTTCACATGCCAAAAGTTTTAACACTTCACACACAAAGAAGCACGTGACACAACCTAAAAAATATCATGCTGCCAAACCTAAAGAATATCATGCTGTTCCTCCTGTTACTTATCATGCTAAACCCAAGTTCAATCACAACTTGAGGAAAACTAACAAGAAAGGACCCAAGAAACTGTGGGTACCTAAGGAGAAGATAATTTCTGTTGCAGATATCCTTAGCAGCAAAGAAGACAAAGCACAAATTGTCATGGTACCTGGACTCTGGGTGCTCGCGACACATGACGGGAAGAAGGTCTATGTTCCAAGACCTGGTGCTTAAATCTGGTGGAGAAGTCAAGTTTGGAGGAGATCAGAAGGGCAAGATTATTGGCTCTGGAACCATAAGTATTGGTAACTCTCCTTCCATAACTAATGTACTTCTTGTAGAAGGATTAGCGCATAACTTATTGTCCATAAGTCAATTAAGTGACAATGGTTATGACATAATCTTCAATCAAAAGTATTGCAAGGCTGTAAGTCAGAAGGATGGCTCAATCCTATTTACAGGCAAGAGAAAGAACAATATTTATAAGATTGATCTTTCAGATCTTGAGAAGCAGAAGGTGACTTGCCTTATGTCTGTTTCTGAAGAGAAATGGGTCTGGCACAGAAGTTTAGGACATGCTAGTTTGAGAAAGATTTCTCAGATTAACAAACTAAATCTGGTCAGAGGTCTCCCAAATCTGAAATACAAATCAGATGCTCTTTGTGAAGCATGTCAGAAGGGCAAGTTCTCCAAACCTGCATTCAAATCTAAGAATGTTGTCTCTTCCTCAAGGCCGTTAGAACTTCTGCACATTGATCTGTTTGGACCAGTCAAAACAGCATCTGTTAGAGGGAAGAAATATGGATTAGTCATCGTAGATGATTATAGCCGCTGGACATGGGTAAAGTTCTTAAAACACAAGGATGAGTCTCATTCAGTGTTCTTTGAATTCTGCACTCAGATTCAATCTGAGAAGGAGTGCAAAATCATAAAGGTCAGAAGTGATCATGGTGGTGAATTTGTGAACAGATTATTTGAGGAGTTCTTCAAAGAAAATGGTATTGCCCATGATTTCTCTTGTCCTAGAACTCCACAGCAAAATGGAGTTGTAGAACGAAAGAATAGGACTCTACAAGAAATGGCCAGAACCATGATCAATGAAACCAATATGGCTAAGCACTTCTGGGCAGAAGCAATAAACACTGCATGTTATATTCAGAATAGAATCTCTATAAGACCTATTCTAAATAAGACTCCTTATGAACTGTGGAAAAACAGAAAGCCCAACATTTCATATTTTCATCCTTTTGGATGTGTTTGTTTTATTCTTAATACTAAAGATCATCTTGGTAAGTTTGATTCTAAGGCACAAAAATGTTTCCTTCTTGGATATTCTGAACGCTCTAAAGGCTACAGAGTATACAATACTGAAACATTGGTTGTAGAAGAATCAATCAATATCAGATTTGATGATAAGCTTGGTCTTGAAAAGCCAAAGCGGTTTGAGAATTTTGCAGATATAGATATTGATATATCAGAAGCTGAAGAACCAAGAAGCAAAGTTTCAGAAGCTGAAAATCTCAGAAGCAAAGAATCAGAAGATCAAGTTGCTGCATCTTTAGAGAATCTCAGAATTTCTGAAGAACCAACAGTCAGAAGATCTTCCAGACTCATCTCAGCTCACTCAGAAGATGTGATCCTTGGAAAGAAAGATGATCCTATCAGAACCAGAGCATTCCTTAAGAACAATGCAGAATGTCAATTAGGTCTTGTTTCTTTGATCGAGCCAACTTCTGTTGATCAAGCTCTAGAAGATCCAGACTGGATAATTGCCATGCAAGAAGAATTAAATCAGTTTACAAGGAATGATGTATGGGATCTTGTTCCTAGACCAAAAGGATTCAACATCATTGGTACAAAGTGGGTTTTCAGAGACAAGCTTAGTGAGAAGGGAGAAGTGGAGTTTTCTAAGTCTATGCAGACTGAATTTGAAATGAGTATGATGGGTGAACTCAAGTATTTTCTTGGGATTCAAATCAATCAAACTTCTGATGGAACTTATGTTCATCAAATGAAGTATGTGAAAGAACTTCTGAAGAAGTTTAATCTTTCTGAAAGCAAAGAAGCCAAAACTCCTATGCATCCAACGTGTGTTCTAGGTAAGGATGAGGTAAGTAAGAAGGTAGATCAGAAGTTGTACAGAGGTTTGATTGGATCTCTTCTATATTTAACTGCTTCTAGACCTGACATTCTATTCAGTGTTTATTTGTGCGCTAGATTCCAATCAGATCCTAGAGAATCTCACTTAACTGCTGTTAAGAGAATTCTGAGGTATCTGAAAGGTACTACTAATGTTGGTTTAGTCTACAGAAAATCTAAAGAATACAACTTAGTAGGATTTTGTGATGCTGACTATGCTGGAGATAGAATTGAAAGGAAAAGTACTTCCGGAAGTTGTCAATTTCTAGGAAGTCATCTGATCTCCTGGTACAGCAAGAAGCAAGCTACCATTGCTCTCTCAACAACAGAAGCAGAATATGTTGTTGCTGCTGGTTGTAGCACACAAATGCTCTGGATGAAGAGTCAGCTAGAAGATTATCAAATATATGAGAGTAACATTCCTATCTTCTGTGATAATACTTCTGCCATATGTTTATCTAAGAATCCTATCTTACATTCCAAAGCTAAACATATTGAGATTAAACATCATTTCATTAGGGACTATGTTCAGAAGGGTGTTCTCTCTTTAAACTTTGTAGATACATACCATCAATGGGCTGATATCTTTACAAAACCCCTTGCTGAAGATAGGTTTAAGTTCATTCTGAAGAATATCAGTATGGATTTATGCCCAGAATGAGAAGATGAGAAGATCTTATGTATGGTTAAATTCTGAAATGTGTTGGGATTTGTCATACCCCAAATTTGTCCTACCCCTTTTAACCGGCTTAGGCTTCTCATTTCATATGCATCATACCTCCCATTAGGTCATTGATATAACTCATGCATCATTAACCAATAATCTGACGTGGGATCAAGGTCACGGATAGAGTTGGGATTTTTCACGGTTTGAAGTCACCGTATCACCAAGTTTGTTTCTGTTGGGGTTTTCGATTGATCATGGAATGAGGTTTACTTCCTTATGCTTGGTATCATCAAATACACCTTAGTGTATGGTCCTATAATCGACTCGGGTTATTTCTCAACACTTGGGTTTGTTCATCATTTGAGGTGTGGTTTATGATTAAAGTCATTTCATTGAGCTTCATTATATACAAGTTTGACCCGCTTGGATACTGGAAGTACAAGTTGTTGGTTTTGGATATTGTGCAAGAATTTGATATGGAGCATGGTGGAACTTTTAGACTTGGCCAAAGTCAACCATGAAAAGTTGACTTTTTGACCAAAATCCATACAAAGCTACTTCAGTCTTCTTCATCTTATCGTGATACCAATTGATTCAAGTATTATAGGAATAAAGTGATGGTGTGAAAGCCCAATTGAGCACATGGAAGGAACGTGTGTTTCAAGTCTTATGTGAAAAAGGAAAAAACATTACATTATCAACCATTGCACAAATTTGAGTTCTTAAACATCTTCATTACACTTTCTCATGATTCAAACCCACGTTACGACATCAAACAAAATCACAGAATAATAAACACTTGACATTTGCTTCTAGTCAACAACTCTTACCATACTTTCAAACATTGCCCCATATTACATCATTCAAACTAACATTCCATTCAGCTACATTTCATTATTCATACAAAGTTCAAGTCCATTCAAGGATAAAAATATTACATATTTCTATTACATTCATCAAAAAATAACAATACAATTCATCACAAAATGGCATTACAAAAGATCACAGCTTCCATACAATTCGGGACCGTTGCTACCCGCGTCGTTAAACCAGCCCTGTATATGTAAACAAAAAAACAAAACATAGTCAGTTCATCCACACTGTCACATACAACATTCAGAAACCATCATAGTTCAAAACTAATGCATACACATTCACCTAAACACCTAAACTCCCAACTTCAATTCCAATAACACCTAAAATCCTAACAGTTACAAATTTTATACCTCTCTATCCATTCCATATTCACATAGAAACAGCCCTGTTAAGCCCAACAAAAACCATATAATACCATATCAATTCAGCATCACTCATCACCAGGAAGTTCATCCAAAAATCTGCATAACACCAATACAAAATCAGTCCCTGTACTACATTCAAAAGGAAACCACCAGCCATACCATTTCTAACAATTATCCTGCACAAGACATCAACAAAAAATCTGAGTCAGCTTCACAACAAGAGAATCAGTTCAAGTTCAGACTGGGTCAGCACCAAGGATCAATGCGAAAACAAATGATTCACAACCATATCAAACACACATCCAACTGACACCAATAGAAAGCATAGCAGAAAATCAATAAGAATCTTTTACCTGGGCTCACTGCACATAACACATCCACTGGTATCGACCTTCCCCACATGGAACCGTAACAGTCCAATAGTCATCACCAAGTCTTCGTGCCGTATAATCCAACATTCACGTACCCACCATAAACTCGCATCTAAACCAAACTCAAACCTGCACCATAACCAAAATTCAGTCAAAACTCTACCCAAAACCATACATAAACTAACATAACATAAATCCCACTCAGTACATTCAAGCCTTAACTTCCTAACTGCCAACCTCTAACAAACTCAGTTTCAGCCTTAACCGACTTTCTAAACAATTCCTTTCTTCTACTAACATTCAGTAACTTCCTCTCCCTCTAAACTAACCTAACAGAATCTAAACCAACTTTTCTAACCACCTGTAGCAACTTTTAACTGACTATAACCAATAACAGAAAACAGCTCCTAACCAATTTCTATAACAGTCCAAACTACCTAACAGAATGCTAACTAACTTCTACAACCTGCATAACAGAAAAAACAGAATCAACTAACAATAACCGCATTGCCAGCTCAGCTTCAATCACCGCCCTTCAATTCATAACCAACCTCATTCAATCCAATGGCTCACATTCTCCCTCTGCCACCTATATAGTCTCTCTGAACCATTCATTCTTACAGGCCATTTTCACACACCATAACATTCTCCACCACTTCATCACCTTTCATCCACGACATCACTCTCTCTCAAATTCTCTCTCGACCTTCACCATCACCTTCATTTCCCTCACACTCACAAAACGCTCACCTCCATTGTTGAGCAGAGCTTCAACCTCTGAAGCTTTGCTACAACAGAGCTAGACCTCACTCCTCACCTTCATCGAATCTATCTCTGCACTCAACAACTCATCAGCGACAACAATTCGCCCTCTCACGAATTCTCAATCAGAAGTTCATAAAGAATAAAAAAAAAGCAAAAGAAATAGAAGGTAGAAGAAGAAGAGATAGAGGAATCCGAAGGAGGAAGAAGAGGATCTTACCTGAATCATCAGCGGCTCCTTCGTCTCCGCGTCGACTCCGATTGAAGGTTTCTACTCCGTGAGAACTTCGATGTCCATCTTGCGCCAACTACGATTGGAAGCTCCTCCGGAATTCATTTGATCCTTCTCTCGCTGAAATTCCAGGTTTCTCTTCATTTAGTTTTGATTTTGAATGATTTTAGAACGTTGTGGATTAGATGTGGTAATTTGGGATTTAAGCTAATCGCTGAGTTGTGAGATGGAGGAGGTGAGCATAAGTTTGGGGTGGTAGGGTTATCACGGCGGCGAGAGGGTTGATCGGAGGATTAATGGCCGCCGTCGCGAGGTTAAGGGAGAAGGAGGTATGAGGAAGGGATCGGGATAGTCACTACTGAACCCTAAATCCCCTTTTCCTTTAACTATTTTCAGTTTTATTTTTAATTCCTTTTACTTGAAAGCAATATGATGAATCCGGATCAATCTAACCTTGGGCCACGAATGAAAATTCTTACTCACACCCCCCTTTGGCCCGTTCACACTCCTTTTGGCATACAAGAAATCACACAATAAACATTGGGCCTCATTTGCCATTCTTCACCCCCTGACTCCATTTTATTTTCATATTAGAATTTAGATCTTCAACATGGTTTTCTCTTATTATTTTTTCTTAGTAATAAAAACACAATACTCATACATTTTGGTTAGATTTTTAGGTAATAATTGTAATAAAAACCATCCTTTTGATTAGATTTTAGGTAATTGTTGACGCATAAAATCAATAAAACTTGTTAGATTTTTAAGTCACTTTTAGGTTATTTTTGACATTTAAGTTCTTTCACAAAAACCCACAAAATAGTAGTATTTTTTAGTTTAATTTTGCACCAATGTTTGGATTGCTTTTGTATCATTTACGTGTTAATTTTGGTATGCTTTCTGTGTGACTTTGTTACTTGACTTTGGCCATATTATTGGCCTATTTTAGATTCCTTTTGTACATAAATAGGAATTAGAACAACATTAGATTAGAAAATAGGTTTAGTTCCCGTTCTCATTTTCTTTCTCTTCTCAACTCTAAAATACTTAATAAAAATCGATGAAGATCATACCATTGCTTTATTTCATGGTAGGAAAGAAATGATTGAGGCGTAGGCCTCGATGTATGTTCTTTCCTACTTAGCGGAGAAGAAATGATTGAGGTGTGAAGCCTCGATGTATTTCTTAACCGTTATTTAGAGAAACGATTGTGGCGTAGGCCCCGATGTGCATTCTCTAAATATTCACAAAAGAACTCCTTGTTGTATTTCCTACTTAGCGGAGAAGAAATGATTGAGGTGTGAAGCCTCGATGTATTTCTTAACCGTTATTTAGAGAAACGATTGTGGCGTAGGCCCCGATGTGCATTCTCTAAATATTCACAAAAGAACTCCTTGTTGTATTTCCTACTTAGCGGAGAAGAAATGATTGAGGTGTGAAGCCTCGATGTATTTCTTAACCGTTATTTAGAGAAACGATTGTGGCGTAGGCCTCGATGTGCTTTCTCTAAATATGCAAAACAAAATTCTTTTTGGTATGATCTAAGTCACAAAATTAAAATCCCCATAAAAAACACCAACCAAAAACACTTCAAAAAACCTAATAAATGTTCAGACTTAAAACAAAAGTGAGGAAGTGATGCGAGACCTTGTAGTGGGTTTCGTCATCATGGAATTACCCTTAAAAGATACAAACCAATTCTCTCTCTTCCCTCTTTTCTTAAGGGCATTGTTATCTCCGCTCCATTGCATCCTAGGCTGTCCCCTTATGCAAGAGCGTGAGCGTTAACGCCGCCCAATTAAAAAACACAAAAACAAACAGAAAATCTTTAGCCGAGCTACGGTAACTCTGATTCCTGAAAAGGATACGTAGGCAGCGGGGTAGGGCCCGTGCGAGTACAATTCTTCTTTTCCCTACCTTTTGCATTCATTTTGCATTTAGACATAGACATAGTTAGACACCCATTAGATAGAAACAAACATAGGTGGATACCATCGAGTACGATGGGCGTGAGGGGTGCTAATACCTTCCCCTCGCGTAACCGACTCCCGTACCTAGATTCTCTGGTCGCAAGACCCTGTTCCTTCCTTTGTTAATTTTTCTGATATTCCTTTCCCTTATGGGATAAATATATTGGTGGCGACTCTGTTCATTTTTCGCGAGCGTGCGACAGCTGGCGACTCTGCTGGGGATGTTGCTAGACCTGTTGCTGGTCCATCCTTAGTGAGTCGATCCTAGCCTGCGTTTGTTTGTTTATTTACTGGGTGTTTATTTGTTTTTATGTCTATACCTTGTATATATGTTTGCATGTTTACTTTTCTGCTTGCATATCATGTTTATTTCTGTTTGCACATCATGCATATGGATTATATTCTGTGTTCCTTGGGGTCTTCTGTTCTGTTTTGCAGGTTGGGTGGGATGTTTTATGAGGTAAAAGGCCCAATACCCAGGCCAGAGTGACACATAGGATACCTAGGATAGAGTGGATAGTCATGACGCCGATGAGATGTCAGGTCTTGTCTAGTGCGATCATGAGACCCACACCCAGTCGAGGTCCAAATGGGGTATCATTGTTGGCATGTAGATGCAACAACATTGGTGCCTCAGGAGGACTGATAACGCTGGTTGCCATTTTGACCTACCCTGACCTAGACTACACCTGTGAGTGGGGAGGGATATACATGACAGGTACCGTTGGTGACTATTCTGTTCTGTTGGTGACTATTGGTTTTTCCTGGTATTTGAAAAGGTGTCGGACCTTTGATCCTGTGACATTTGACCTGTATCAGTTATTCAGAGGATTGTACAGTGGTTACTAAGATTATATGGACCGTTGATCCCATGCTGTTGCATTGCATAACATCGTTGTTTTATCCACTCCATTTATGAAAGATCCTAAAGTCTATTTCCAAAAAAAAAAAAAGAAAAAAAAAGGAAAAAGAAAAGAAAAGATACTCCATATAAAACAAAGCCTTGATTCCAAAAAAAAGAAAAAAGCAAAAAAGAAAAGAAAAGATATTCTATACAAAAAAGGAGAGAAGCTTTGATTCCAAAAAAAAAAAAAAGAAAGATGAAAGTGTGAGAAAAGACTTTAGGATCTCTCATAAATGAAACATGCATTCATACTATCATGCATTTCATGGTTCTTTCAAAGACTTATGGGACCATTTCTATTCAGATTCCAAGATCAACAACAGATTTGACTTCTCACCGCCACAACTCCAAGATCAATTATGGAACAACTCCGTGAGGAAATGGATGAGATGAAGGAACAAATGGGTCATCTTATGTTGGAGATGCGAGACTTGGTCCGTAATCAGGATGCACTAAAAGAGGAGAATAGTCAGTTGAAGACTCAATTGAGCTTGGTCATGGAAGTTCTGAAGACGGTATTAAGGAAGGAAGGTGATGTTGTTCCTGCTGCTGCAACAGAAGTTGTTGATTCCTTCTCTCCAATAGGATCTCTTTTCACTCATGGGATGCCTCAGGGAGCTCTCCCTCAATTTCAAGTGCCATTGCCTCCATGTCAAAATGTTCATGCCCCTAGAATGAATCAAGGAGACCAAATGTGTGGGAAAAAGCCTAAGAAACCTCAGAGAATTCTCAATCCTATCCCGATGCCTTACGCTCAGTTACTTCCCCGTTTGCTGGAGCTTCAGTTGGTTGAGCTACGAGAATTGGCTACGCCTGAAAAGCTTCCCCCCACCTTTGATGCCAATGCTCGATGTGAGTTCCATTCTGGGGCACCTGGTCATGATATTGAGAATTGTAGGGCGCTGAAGCAGCAAATTCAAGATCTCATTGATTCAAAAGTGATTTTGTTCACCCCCGAGGGTATGTTTGTTCAAGGAAATGGGGTTCCAACTGCGGTAGAAGAAAAGGTTGATTCATACTTCTATGTCAGATCTACTTCAAATCAGAAGCATAATGCACCATCTTGGGTTCCAGGTTTCCCACCTCATCAGTCTCCATTTGTTTCACAGCCAGATCAAAAGAGGAAGACACCCGAACAAAATCATCAACAAGGTCATCCGAATGAATACCCACCTAGAAGTAATTTGGGGCGAAGAAATGCTCCTCTGGACCAGATTCCTATGACATACACTAAACTTCTGCCATATCTAGTGCAAAGCTCATTGGTGGTCCCCAAATCTCTGAAACCTCCACCACGCCCGTTTCCACCTGGGCATGACCCTAATGTGCAATGTAGGTACCACGCTGGATCAGCAGGGCACTCAACCGAGGACTGCAACGCTTTCAAAGCCAAGGTGCAACAATTGATCGACGAGAGACATATAACCCTTCAAGGAGGAAACATGTGGGTGAACGGAATGCCCGTGCCCAAGTGAATGTCCGTATTCCATGGAGTGTCACAAAAAGAAATAAGCCCAGAAGGAGTCAAGTCTCCTCAACTATGGCAATCATCATTTCACTTTTTGTATTCTCATTTTCAGTATTTCCTGTTTTGTAGAAGGCTATTTCCTTGTCTGAACTCGTTGGTATGGTAATAATGAAAGCACCACAAATTCTCGAACAACTTTGTCAGAATCTTCTTTCCAAGAGGTAATCAAGAATTTCCTGTAGAAGCACCTCTCATTCTCAAGGTTCTTGTGCTCAGTTGTATCCGTGGAGGTTGGTGTTTCAGTTGGTGTTTTGGTCTTTCCTTACAACAGATAACTTCTCTAAGTTTGATGACCATGCAAGGTTCCTCCATGTTTGATGGCAAATACTTCTTCAATGAATATGCTTGGGGCTCCCGCACGAGGGATAAGCAAGACGCACTCTTATCTTGAGCATTGCGCCATTTGCATTGCTCGAATCCCTAAAAGCATTACAAATTCCTATGTGACTCCGTCAGAATCTTCTTCCGCGTGGTAATCAAGAGTGTTCTTCATAATGCCTCTCATCCTCAAGTTGCTTCCTCGTTTGTCAGAATTTCAATTGGTTAAGACTCGTGTTTTGGGTCTTCTTCACCACAAGTAGCTCTCTTGAGTTTGATGACCATACCAGATTCTTTCCATTTATGAAGGCGAATACTTCTTCAACATCTATGCTTGGGGCTCCCGCACGAGGGATAAGCAAGACGTCCTCTTATCTTGAGCATTGCATCACTCGCATTGCTCGAATCCCTAAAGCAAGGCAAAAGTTTACGACTCATGGGTGACTTCGTTGGAGTTCTCTTTTGGAGTAATCTGAAGTATTTGGAAAGAACTGTAGAAAGTATTCAAGCTCAACAAGTCCAGACGGAGTCAAGTCTCCTCAACAACGACACCCATTTAGTTTCTTACTGCATTATCATTGTAATTTTTCATTTGTGTGTTTAAGCATCAATAGCATGTAAAAACTTGTTAATTTCTGAATGAAAATCATAATACATTGTTTATGTTTGTCTTGAAGAAATCCATTCGTTTTCACTCATATAATGTTTTGGCATTACGATACCAACTTTACTAATTGTTTGCTTAGGCAAAAAGCTGAGGGAGAATGATGAAAGATAAAAACGCAAAATCTCTAATTGTGTGCTTTTGAATAAAACCCTACTGAGGATGTACAGGCATTGTTTCAAATCCCCAAACACCGGAGATATAAGGGAGATAGACCCTCGTTAACCCCTTTGAGCCTTGAAGTAGGAGTTTCTTTTTTAATCATAAAGACCCTCATTTTGACCTTGGGGCAGGGTAGTGTTCATTTAACTTGATTGAGCTTTCAAAACTCACCAAAAGGGTATGCATCCAAGGATACAACAATGGTTATCCTTCAAAAGGTTGAGGAATGTCAAAACCGCAATGATTATCCTTATTCCATCAAGAGATCAATAGATGACGATACCACAATGGTAATGCTTCATCAAATCAAAGGAGTGAGGCGGTCGCAATCACCTCCAACGAATCAAAGACTAAGCGAGGTCACACGACTTGTTAAAAAAAAAAAGAAGAGCAAAAAAAAAAGGAATGGCGAAAAAATAATGAAAATAAAAGATGAAAAGAAAATGGCAAAAGAAAAATGATGATGAAATTGCCAAGCAAGAACAAAGTCGTGTGGCAATGAATCAGAAGAATAAAAGGTGAGCGACCGCCATGTCCAAAGAACTTCATTGATTCCTCAACCATCTCAAATTCCTTGTGAGGGATGAACACTCATGTCGAGTTAACTGAACATAGGAATGGAGAACATCACGAAGGGGGTGGGTACAAATGATTTTGAGCCTAAATATCCTTTGTTTCTTTAAACCGTGAACCCGGCCAAATTACAACCCTTAAAAGTCCTAATTGAAGTAGGGTTTATTTTGAAAGTGCACTCCGATGAGATAGCGTTCAACTGACTCCCAATGAAGCGAGACTCATATCCATGTTGGTATCGTACATTTGCTTTATCTTCCATATGCAAAAATCGAGGTTATGTCAACTAGTGATCCAGTCACAAGAGGTCGCAACCTCATTTCACAAAAAGTTTCTTTAAAAACTTCAAGACTAACATACACTTTGCATTAGAATCATCATTCCTAGAATTAACATTCTTTTGCATACAAACATCTGCTTAAACATCAAAGAAATTTCAAGGATGAGAATCAGTGAGTAACTTGATCATGTCAAAGTACAAGAGACTTGAGAACTCCGAGGAGTAAAAGCTAATCACTTCAAATGTTGACCATCAAGGGGCAGGTTCTCTAAAGAAATCCGTCGGGCATGAACAGTTGATGCGTTCTTTGATTACTCTATGAGGAAGAGTTTGAAGATTCCGTTGAGCGTGGTAAGGTTGTTTCCACGTTTGTTTGACTTCAAAACAAAGAAAGCTTGAGGATTCTAACAAGATGTACCTAATCAGGGGCAATTGAGTCGAGATTGGACCTCTCAAATTTAGTATATCTGGGGCAATCATGTCGATAAATCTCTTCAAGCTTTGATCAATCTGGGGCAATCAAGTCGAGGAATCTCTCTCAAATTCAACCAATCTGGGGTAGTTACGTCGAGATTCGACAAATCTCTCCAAGGATCCTTTGGGGCGAATTCCTCCATAAGTCACGAAGCTTGGGGCACAATTCTGAGTTTTTGTCGCTCCATGACCATAGGAGTTTATTTCTCCTAGAATCTTGGTCTCCCCCCAAGCATGGAGTTTATTTCTCCCGAGAGTTTGTTCCATTCCTCAAGCATAGGAGTTTATTTCTCCTAGGAGTTGTCCTACTTCCCTAATCAAGGCTCCTTATCTGGATTTCTCATTCCCAACATGGTGAATCGAGGGAATCTCCTCAGGCTGAAAATACTCCAAGCAGTGGCACATGGTGAGAAGTCAGAAATTATTCTTCAAGTCAAAGAAGGTGCATCTTACAAATCAAAGTCCCATATCTATTGGCACCTCCACATGGTCCTTAACACTAAGGGGATTCTCCCTGGTGTTTACCTCATTAATGCCTTTATTTGGCATTCTGCATATAGTGTTCACTGCATATAACATCGCATCCTCAAAAGCGTAGCATATCCGTCAAAGCGGATCATTACGCCATAGAAAAATTCAAACATGCATAACAAAGCATAAGCCAGATAATACAAATCCGCACCCAGTCAAGACAATAATACATCCCCACACAAAAAGTTGTCCTTACAAATTCTGATTGATATCTGCTACTACATTTCAAATCTCTTCCAACCTCGGTGCCGAGGCGAGGTATCTTCAATCTCTGATGAGTGTCTGACACAATGTCTTCTTTTCTCCTGGTGTCGAGTTGATGTTGAGTCATAGATCGTAATAGATCTTATTCTTTCAGTCCTGAAGATCATGCTTAGGTCTTCTCCTGATGTTGAGTCGATGTTGAGTCATAGATCGTAATAGATCTTATTCTTTCGGTCCTGAAGATCATGCTTAGGTCTTCTCCTGATGTTGAGTCGATGTTGAGTCATAGATCGTAATAGATCTTATTCTTTCGGTCCTGAAGATTATGCTTAGGTCTTCCCCTGATGTTGAGTCGATGTTGAGTCATAGATCGTAATAGATCTTATTCTTTCGGTCCTGAAGATCATGCTTAGGTCTTCTCCTGATGTTGAGTCGATGTTGAGTCATAGATCGTAATAGATCTTATTCTTTCGGTCCTGAAGATCATGCTTAGGTCTTCTCCTGATGTTGAGTCGATGTTGAGTCATAGATCGTAATAGATCTTATTCTTTCAGTCCTGAAGATCGTGCTTAGGTCTTCCCCTGATGTTGAGTCGATGTTGAGTCATAGATCGTAAGAGATCCTATTCTTTCAGTCCTGAAGATCATGCTTAGGTCTTCCCCTGATGTTGAGTCGATGTTGAGCCATAGATCGTAATAGATCTTACTCTTTCAATCCTGAAGATCATGCTTAGGTCTTCCCCTGATGTTGAGTCGATGTTGAGTCATAGATCGTAAGAGATCTTATTCTTTCGGTCCTGAAGATCATGCTTAGGTCTTCCCCTGATGTTGAGTCGATGTTGAGCCATAGATCGTAATAGATCTTACTCTTTCAATCCTGAAGATCATGCTTAGGTCTTCCCCTGATGTTGAGTCGATGTTGAGTCATAGATCGTAAGAGATCTTATTCTTTCGGTCCTGAAGATCATGCTTAGGTCTTCTCCTGATGTTGAGTCGATGTTGAGTCATAGATCGTAAGAGATCTTATTCTTTCAGTCCTGAAGATCATGCTTAGGTCTTCTCCTGATGTTGAGTCGATGTTGAGTCATAGATCGTAAGAGATCTTATTCTTTCAGTCCTGAAGATCGTACGAGATCCTCTCCTGATGTCGAGTCGATGTTGAGTCATAGATCGTACGAGATCTTTTTCCTTTCGGTCATTGTTTCATACAACCATTCTCTTTGAAAACCCCGTGTCGGCACCGCTACCACGTTATAAGCCATCTCCATCCAAATCCATTGTTCACTGTAAATATATCCACCAGAAAAACAAAAAATTTATCTTTCCCCAGCAGATATCAAAACAAAAGTAAGAATAACACTTACACCATCTCCTCTTTAGGACAAATTTTTGGTACTTTGGTATTTAATCTTCTTCCACCTTGAATGTTCGAAAGGCTAGCGCCAATCTCACCTTCAGGTTTAAGACGATTAAATAGGGGCAGCTGTCATACCCCAAATTTGTCCTACCCCTTTTAACCGGCTTAGGCTTCTCATTTCATATGCATCATACCTCCCATTAGGTCATTGATATAACTCATGCATCATTAACCAATAATCTGACGTGGGATCAAGGTCACGGATAGAGTTGGGATTTTTCACGGTTTGAAGTCACCGTATCACCAAGTTTGTTTCTGTTGGGGTTTTCGATTGATCATGGAATGAGGTTTACTTCCTTATTCTTGGTATCATCAAATACACCTTAGTGTATGGTCCTATAATCGACTCGGGTTATTTCTCAACACTTGGGTTTGTTCATCATTTGAGGTGTGGTTTATGATTCAAGTCATTTCATTGAGCTTCATTATATACAAGTTTGACCCGCTTGGATACTGGAAGTACAAGTTGTTGGTTTTGGATATTGTGCAAGAATTTGATATGGAGCATGGTGGAACTTTTAGACTTGGCCAAAGTCAACCATGAAAAGTTGACTTTTTGACCAAAATCCATACAAAGCTACTTCAGTCTTCTTCATCTTATCGTGATACCAATTGATTCAAGTATTATAGGAATAAAGTGATGGTGTGAAAGCCCAATTGAGCACATGGAAGGAACGTGTGTTTCAAGTCTTATGTGAAAAAGGAAAAAACATTACATTATCAACCATTGCACAAATTTGAGTTCTTAAACATCTTCATTACACTTTCTCATGATTCAAACCCACGTTACGACATCAAACAAAATCACAGAATAATAAACACTTGACATTTGCTTCTAGTCAACAACTCTTACCATACTTTCAAACATTGCCCCATATTACATCATTCAAACTAACATTCCATTCAGCTACATTTCATTATTCATACAAAGTTCAAGTCCATTCAAGGATAAAAATATTACATATTTCTATTACATTCATCAAAAAATAACAATACAATTCATCACAAAATGGCATTACAAAAGATCACAGCTTCCATACAATTCGGGACCGTTGCTACCCGCGTCGTTAAACCAGCCCTGTATATGTAAACAAAAAAACAAAACATAGTCAGTTCATCCACACTGTCACATACAACATTCAGAAACCATCATAGTTCAAAACTAATGCATACACATTCACCTAAACACCTAAACTCCCAACTTCAATTCCAATAACACCTAAAATCCTAACAGTTACAAATTTTATACCTCTCTATCCATTCCATATTCACATAGAAACAGCCCTGTTAAGCCCAACAAAAACCATATAATACCATATCAATTCAGCATCACTCATCACCAAGAAGTTCATCCAAAAATCTGCATAACACCAATACAAAATCAGTCCCTGTACTACATTCAAAAGGAAACCACCAGCCATACCATTTCTAACAATTATCCTGCACAAGACATCAACAAAAAATCTGAGTCAGCTTCACAACAAGAGAATCAGTTCAAGTTCAGACTGGGTCAGCACCAAGGATCAATGCGAAAACAAATGATTCACAACCATATCAAACACACATCCAACTGACACCAATAGAAAGCATAGCAGAAAATCAATAAGAATCTTTTACCTGGGCTCACTGCACATAACACATCCACTGGTATCGACCTTCCCCACATGGAACCGTAACAGTCCAATAGTCATCACCAAGTCTTCGTGCCGTATAATCCAACATTCACGTACCCACCATAAACTCGCATCTAAACCAAACTCAAACCTGCACCATAACCAAAATTCAGTCAAAACTCTACCCAAAACCATACATAAACTAACATAACATAAATCCCACTCAGTACATTCAAGCCTTAACTTCCTAACTGCCAACCTCTAACAAACTCAGTTTCAGCCTTAACCGACTTTCTAAACAATTCCTTTCTTCTACTAACATTCAGTAACTTCCTCTCCCTCTAAACTAACCTAACAGAATCTAAACCAACTTTTCTAACCACCTGTAGCAACTTTTAACTGACTATAACCAATAACAGAAAACAGCTCCTAACCAATTTCTATAACAGTCCAAACTACCTAACAGAATGCTAACTAACTTCTACAACCTGCATAACAGAAAAAACAGAATCAACTAACAATAACCGCATTGCCAGCTCAGCTTCAATCACCGCCCTTCAATTCATAACCAACCTCATTCAATCCAATGGCTCACATTCTCCCTCTGCCACCTATATAGTCTCTCTGAACCATTCATTCTTACAGGCCATTTTCACACACCATAACATTCTCCACCACTTCATCACCTTTCATCCACGACATCACTCTCTCTCAAATTCTCTCTCGACCTTCACCATCACCTTCATTTCCCTCACACTCACAAAACGCTCACCTCCATTGTTGAGCAGAGCTTCAACCTCTGAAGCTTTGCTACAACAGAGCTAGACCTCACTCCTCACCTTCATCGAATCTATCTCTGCACTCAACAACTCATCAGCGACAACAATTCTCCCTCTCACGAATTCTCAATCAGAAGTTCATAAAGAATCAAAAAAAAGCAAAAGAAATAGAAGGTAGAAGAAGAAGAGATAGAGGAATCCGAAGGAGGAAGAAGAGGATCTTACCTGAATCATCAGCGGCTCCTTCGTCTCCGCGTCGACTCCGATTGAAGGTTTCTACTCCGTGAGAACTTCGATGTCCATCTTGCGCCAACTACGATTGGAAGCTCCTCCGGAATTCATTTGATCCTTCTCTCGCTGAAATTCCAGGTTTCTCTTCATTTAGTTTTGATTTTGAATGATTTTAGAACGTTGTGGATTAGATGTGGTAATTTGGGATTTAAGCTAATCGCTGAGTTGTGAGATGGAGGAGGTGAGCATAAGTTTGGGGTGGTAGGGTTATCACGGCGGCGAGAGGGTTGATCGGAGGATTAATGGCCGCCGTCGCGAGGTTAAGGGAGAAGGAGGTATGAGGAAGGGATCGGGATAGTCACTACTGAACCCTAAATCCCCTTTTCCTTTAACTATTTTCAGTTTTATTTTTAATTCCTTTTACTTGAAAGCAATATGATGAATCCGGATCAATCTAACCTTGGGCCACGAATGAAAATTCTTACTCACACCCCCCTTTGGCCCGTTCACACTCCTTTTGGCATACAAGAAATCACACAATAAACATTGGGCCTCATTTGCCATTCTTCACCCCCTGACTCCATTTTATTTTCATATTAGAATTTAGATCTTCAACATGGTTTTCTCTTATTATTTTTTCTTAGTAATAAAAACACAATACTCATACATTTTGGTTAGATTTTTAGGTAATAATTGTAATAAAAACCATCCTTTTGATTAGATTTTAGGTAATTGTTGACGCATAAAATCAATAAAACTTGTTAGATTTTTAAGTCACTTTTAGGTTATTTTTGACATTTAAGTTCTTTCACAAAAACCCACAAAATAGTAGTATTTTTTAGTTTAATTTTGCACCAATGTTTGGATTGCTTTTGTATCATTTACGTGTTAATTTTGGTATGCTTTCTGTGTGACTTTGTTACTTGACTTTGGCCATATTATTGGCCTATTTTAGATTCCTTTTGTACATAAATAGGAATTAGAACAACATTAGATTAGAAAATAGGTTTAGTTCCCGTTCTCATTTTCTTTCTCTTCTCAACTCTAAAATACTTAATAAAAATCGATGAAGATCATACCGTTGCTTTATTTCATGGTAGGAAAGAAATGATTGAGGCGTAGGCCTCGATGTATGTTCTTTCCTACTTAGCGGAGAAGAAATGATTGAGGTGTGAAGCCTTGATGTATTTCTTAACCGTTATTTAGAGAAACGATTGTGGCGTAGGCCCCGATGTGCATTCTCTAAATATTCACAAAAGAACTCCTTGTTGTATTTCCTACTTAGCGGAGAAGAAATGATTGAGGTGTGAAGCCTCGATGTATTTCTTAACCGTTATTTAGAGAAACGATTGTGGCGTAGGCCCCGATGTGCATTCTCTAAATATTCACAAAAGAACTCCTTGTTGTATTTCCTACTTAGCGGAGAAGAAATGATTGAGGTGTGAAGCCTCGATGTATTTCTTAACCGTTATTTAGAGAAACGATTGTGGCGTAGGCCTCGATGTGCTTTCTCTAAATATGCAAAACAAAATTCTTTTTGGTATGATCTAAGTCACAAAATTAAAATCCCCATAAAAAACACCAACCAAAAACACTTCAAAAAACCTAATAAATGTTCAGACTTAAAACAAAAGTGAGGAAGTGATGCGAGACCTTGTAGTGGGTTTCGTCATCATGGAATTACCCTTAAAAGATACAAACCAATTCTCTCTCTTCCCTCTTTTCTTAAGGGCATTGTTATCTCCGCTCCATTGCATCCTAGGCTGTCCCCTTATGCAAGAGCGTGAGCGTTAACGCCGCCCAATTAAAAAACACAAAAACAAACAGAAAATCTTTAGCCGAGCTACGGTAACTCTGATTCCTGAAAAGGATACGTAGGCAGCGGGGTAGGGCCCGTGCGAGTACAATTCTTCTTTTCCCTACCTTTTGCATTCATTTCGCATTTAGACATAGACATAGTTAGACACCCATTAGATAGAAACAAACATAGGTGGATACCATCGAGTACGATGGGCGTGAGGGGTGCTAATACCTTCCCCTCGCGTAACCGACTCCCGTACCTAGATTCTCTGGTCGCAAGACCCTGTTCCTTCCTTTGTTAGGTTTTCTGATATTCCTTTCCCTTATGGGATAAATATATTGGTGGCGACTCTGTTCATTTTTCGCGAGCGTGCGACAGGATTATGTGTATATAAGAAGTTCTGATAATGATCAATTAGAAGTTCTGATTCTGTTATTACTAACGTTTCATTATCTAAGTTGTTTCAGAATCTCTTTTAAAGTAAAACAGCTGTCACCAGTTTTCCAGAAAACAAACACGTGTTTACTATTTCTGGACAAGCATGCGTGCAGTTGAGGAGACGCCGCCCTAGGTAACTGTGCAAATCATTTCATTTTGTCACTTTATCTCTCCTAACGTCATATCTCATTAAATGCAAATTGATGTCATGTTTTTCTGTAATCATTTCACTTAAACCATTTTTTTTTGCAGTTATTTTTTTTTCAACCTTTTATATACTCCCCTTCATCTTCATTTCATCTTTTTCACTCTCTCTCTCTTCACTCGTCCCTCTCTTTTTGCATTCATCGCATAAACCCTAGTTTGTGTCTGAAACTTAGCATATCATCATGAATCCTTCATCAAGTTCCTCAACCCAAGCAGAAATGTCCTCCACTCAACTGGTTCTGAGCAAGCGTGGTTTTGCTCCTTTGAAGACCTGTTCCATTCCTTCTGCAGAGATGGAAGTTCTTTGTGAGTCTTCAGTGGACTTTGAAAATCTGAGAGCACATGGTTTCAAACCTGAAGCAAAGACAATGGCACAAGGATTGTCAAGCTACCTTGATAGATTGGTTGGACCGATTTATCCGGCTCTTGTAAAAGATTTTTGGGCTCATGCAACGGTTACTCCAACTGCAATCATCTCCTTCGTGTTAGGGCATGAAGTTGTAATTACTGAGAAGTTGATAAGGAAGTTGTACAACCTGGATGATGAAGAAGGATGTACTGGTCCACTTCCTGCCAGGGTTAGTTGGCCACAGGTTGAAGGACAAATATCTTATGCAACTGGTCTTCAATCTCACCAAACTGGTACATTGAGGGCATTCTATCAAGTCTGGGATGAAATCATTCTGGGATCTCTTCATCATAGAAGAAGATCATTATCCTCCATGTACATCAATCCTGATCACAAATATACTCTCTTCTGCAATGGAAGAAGAATTGAACTGAACATCTCCAACATTCTGTTTCAGAATGTGAAGATGGCTATTGAAGAGTCAAAGGATGAAGAACGTGAGAAGTATCCTCATCTTCAAAGAAATACTATTCCTTTCGCCAGAATGATCTCAAACATTCTGATAGAAAGTGATTTGATGGACTCTCTAAAGACTATTGGAACGTTCAGATTCTTTGGAGCCATTCAAGGGCATGTCATCAATGCTTTTGATCTACTAAAACTGGAACTTATCAAGAAGGTAACTTCGGTTCCTGTGATCTCCCCAGATATTCTGACCAGAAGGATTCCAGTTGAAGGCTTTGCTACCTTGTTCCAAGCAGAACTTCACAAGGCTGTTAAGCAATACTTGGAAGCTTCTGTAAGAACTCAATCTTCTGTTGATCCTGCATGGATTCGTGGAAGAGTGCTTCCTTCTCTGGCTGACCTTCAGAAGAAGGATCAGAAGAAGCAAGAAGCAAGGCTAAAAAGAAAGGCTCAAGAAGAAGAAGTCAAGAAAGCCAAGAAGCAAAGGGTCACCTTTGATCCTGTCAAAGTAAATTCTAAGGAATTTCAAGACCAGCGCATCAGGGAATCTTTCCATACTGTAAGAACTACAAATTTTCCCAGGCAAGTATACCAACCACCTCCTTCTGAACCTCAATCTTCTATCCAACCTTCTACTTCTGAACATCACAACACCTTCACCATTCCAAATCCTCCTTAACCATCTCTTTCTACACCTGTTTTGAACCCCACACCACTAAATGTCTATCCTCCCACACCCACTGATATACCATCCTCATCAACCATCTCCACAAATATTTCATCCTCTTCAACCACAGCAGTTCCACCTTCTATATCCCATCCCTTTCCTACCAGAAAATCCAACCCATACTGCCTTCTCTACCCTGACTACAAATTCACTTTCAATCCTCCTGAACCTGAACCTCATATCTACCTGGAGTTGTTCAGACAAGAAGTTATCAGTAGGCTGGATCTCTTGAAAGATGCCTTCTGCAATGACCTTGATGATGTTTCTACTAGAAACCTCTGGAGAAGCTTTCGCCAAGATTTTCAGGTGGGAGCTATGGCTGTTCAGAAGAGACTAGTGGCTGCTGCTCCTGGTTACGCTGGATATCTTCTTGAAGTTGATAACGGTGTATATTTTCATCCTATCAGAAACAGGAGAGTTCTTGAGGAGAAGATGTTTGTTGATGAGTTGATGGACAATCCTTGCAGGGAGATTGTGGTCTGGAGACCTAAGTATCCAGTTCTGACTGGAGACTTCAAGTCCTTGTTTGACTTTCTGAGGGAAAATCCTTCTGAGAAAGACCCCAATTTGGTCATTCTAGAAGTTGTTAACTCGCCAGAAGTTGAAGGTCCTTCTGCCCCAAGGAATCTTGCTGCCATTCTTCAAGCTCTTGAGAATGGAGATTCTGATCTTCCTGCTCCTGAGTATGAAAAAGATGCTGATATGGGAGAAGCTGATGCTGAAGATCATCCTGCTGAGTTTATTCCTGTTGAGGAAAATCAAGATGATGATCTCACAATGGAAGCTGCAGTTCAGAATGCTGTCCCTCTGGGCAGAAGTTGTGAAGCTTCTTCTGGTGAACCCTCTCTTCTGGTGAAGACTCTAGAGGTTATTCAGAAGAACCAAGCTGAGCTAGATTCTCATATGGACAAGCAAGAAGACACCAATGCTGAGTTCCGCTCCTTCATGGAGAGGCAGACTGAGAGCAATGCTGGGATTCATGACATGCTGGCCAAGATTATGTCTAAGCTAGGGTCGTCTTAGTCCTTTTGTGTCTTAGTAGTTTCTCTTTGTTTCTTGCATCTGTCTTCTATGCATCTTCCTTGTACTTTCTGACTATTCTCTTTTTGCAATCAATGAAAATTATCCTTCTTTTCTCTCATTATTGTTTTGTTTTTCATCTGAGTCTTTTGTGTTTTTGATGTTATGACAAAAGGGGGAGAAAATGTGATAAATGATCTGATTTATATTATCAGCTGCTGGGAGAAAGTATCCACATTTCTAACAAGAACTTGCAAGTTCTATGTCTTTGAGTGTTTTGCAGGAAGAGAAGATATTCTTAAAAGCTCAACATGAGAAGCAAAGACATGGGGAAAACCAATTCTGTATGGAATCAAGCTCATGGAAATTGAAGCAAGCTGAGTGCTATGAAGCTTCAAGATCAGAAGCAAGAAGGAAGAATGTTATGATATTCTGATGATAGAATATGCTCTAACACATTCTTATTCCTTATATGTTCTGATGCATGTTTTTGTTCTAAATATGCTCTGAAACATTATTGTTTATGCTCTGATACATATTATATGTTCTGATACATATTTTATGTTCTGATTCATTCATGCTCTGATTTTTGTCGTTTAGTTTGTTCTGTAACATTTCAGGATGTAGAGATGCTCTGATGATGCTCTGGTACATTCAACAATGTTCTGATACAATCTAGCATGCAATGATTCAAGAAGAAATTCAAGCTCTGAAGCTGTCCTATGGAAGCAAGAAGCAGAAGCTATGAATGTTCTGAAGAATTAAGCATATGTGACCGTCTCAACTGAAATGGAAAATGCTCAGGGAAGTCCTTTATTTATAAACTTCTTCCAGTATTTATTTCAGGGGGAGATTATTTATCTCAGGGGGAGATTGTTAATCTCAGGCGGAGACAATATCACACACTATGTTTATATGCTTATGCTATAGCTGTGTAATTGTCTTTAGCCGTCTGATATTCTGATTGCAAATTCATATCATTTATATATGTTTTTGTCATCATCAAAAAGGGGGAGATTGTTAGAACAAGATTTGTTCTGATCAATATTCTTAGTTTTGATGATAACAATGGATATGAATTTTGTATGAGATAATGTGGTACTCTAATACTATGCAATTTCCATTTCAGGAATTATATAAAGAGTATACACAAAATCAGCGCAAGAAGCACTGACTCAGAAGGTTTATTATGCAACATCAGAACATGGTCTAGCAAGACATCAGAAGATGGTCAAGCAGAATCAGAACATGGTCTATGGAAGCATCAGAAGAACTTGAGATCAGAAGCAGAAGCACTGAAGTTCTCATGGTATCATGCTCAGAAGCACTTCAAGGTCAGAAGACAAGAAGATGCTCTGCACCAAGCTGTTTGACTCTGATGATATTCAAACGTTGTTTACACAAACATCAGATCAGAAGCAAGTACTAGCTGGCAGGCTACGCTGACTGACAAAAGGAATGTTGAAAGCTATTAAAGGCAACGTCAGTAGACACAGCGAAAGCAAGGCTCGAGGTAGTTGACAAAAGAGTGAAACATTAAATGCAATGTTGTACGGATCACGCAAAGCATTAAATGCTCCCAACGGTCATCTTCTCAAACGCCTATATATTGAAGTTTTGATGAGAAGCTATGTTACGATTTCTGAATACAACACTTGCGCAAATATACAGAAACGCTGTAAAATTCAAAAAGCTCTCAAACTTCATCTTCAACCTCACTACATTGCTGTTGTAATATATTAGTGAGATTAAGCTTAAACTTAAGAGAAAATCACAGTTGTGATAATAGCTTTATAAGAAGCATTGTAACTCTTAGAAGTTGTTTACATTAAGTTGTAAGAACTAGAGTGATCAGGTTGTTGATCAGTATACTCTAGAAAGTCTTAGAGGGTATCTAAGCAGTTTGTTCCTAGAGTGATCAGGTTGTGACCAGTATACTCTAGAAGACTTAGAAGTTGTCTAAGTGGAAAACCATTGTAATCTTGTGTGATTAGTGGATTAAATCCTCAGGTGAGGTAAATCACTCCAAGGGGGTGGACTGGAGTAGTTTAGTTAACAACAAACCAGGATAAAAATCATTGTGCAAATTGTTTTTATCTTACAAGTTTTAAAGCTACACTTATTCAAACCTCCCCTTTCTAAGTGTTTTTCTATCCTTCAAGTGTGTTCGTTGAGGTTCAGCTTCTTCTTTGAGTCTTAATGAAGCTATCTTAGAATTAATGTTTCTCTAGAATAGACAATTACATTTCTAATGTCTTAATAGTAGTTGCTCTACTTTTGAGATGTGAACCTTCTGTCAAGTGAAGTTCTCATATTTCATAAGTAATCTATGTTAGAAATAATGCCTGTTAGTGAATGATTGTAACCATTGGAAACTAAAAGGTATGATTCATTTTTTAGTCACAATGATATAGATAGTTGGTACAACAAAACCTTTGTCTTATATGTATCATATCTCGTATTTGATGGGACAACTCAAGTATTGAAAAAAAATCTTTAATTCAGAAAATTAAAAATTGTTTTTCCTTACCTCATGTCAGACTTTCAGCAATCTTTCCTTCTTGAGTGTCTCCTCTGTTTCTCCTTGGATATAATGCCTGCATAACTTCCCTATTTCTATCTTTCATTTAGCGTTTTCCTTTAAATCTTCACCTTATTCTATATTGCTTTGGAAAACAATAACAATCACCTTTTTCTAGCCAAGTCATTATTTGTTTTAGGTGTCTTGAGACTAATGATTATTTATTGCATTTTCAACTTATCTATAACTATGTCTAGGTCTGGGGTGTTGGTGATATTGTTGTTATTTTTTTAGGTCCTATTGGTTTAGTTGTACTCTTTTTGTCTGTGGTCTTGTTGATGGAGGTTTCTTTTTGTTCTGGTTTCAGTTCATCTACAAAAATAGTTAATTAGTGTTTTCTTGCTGATCGGTAAAATAGCAAGTGTACAAATTTGCCAATATAGTAATAATGGGAAATCCCAAATATCGATCTCAAGGACTGCATGATGCTATAGAGTTGTGTTTCAATTCAATTAAACAAAAGCCTTGGGGGTTTTGGTTTGGAAAATTATGAATTAAATTGCAAATAGAATTAAAATGTTATTTGGCCAAATAAGAGTAACATGACAGGGTAGGTGTGTGCATTAACATGTAACAATTATGAACCCTTATTTCAATAACAAAGTCTAACGTATCAATTACCTATTCTTAAGGATATTTGCTCTTAATTCCTTAGTGGGCACACCTTTGAACATTCACCTTAACTCCTAATTCCTAAGCGAATTATGATGAAATCAAGCCTTTGAATTATCAAGAATATTCTGGTTACTATAAGGTATCCCTATTCCTAGGAAATATCTACTATAGTCTAATGGTATAAAAACCCTAACAATGGAGGTCCATCCTAATTGTTAGTCATACATCAATCCTGTTGGTCCGACAAGGAAAGCTTTAAAAACATTATACCATTAAATTGAACATGAAAGATAAATATATATTATTGAAATTCGAAATTCAAAATCATCACAGATGTTAATCAGGGACACACCCTAGCATTGGGGGGGGTTTAGCTACTCATATCATTCAAAGAAATTACACAATTATCAAATAAAGACATTACAATATGGATGATGAACTTTGATCTTCAATTGCTTCCGCTCATGAAAGTTCTCTTCTCTTCCCCAATTGCACAAGCTTCAATCCTCAATCCTATAATTCTTCGTGTGCCAAAAAGATCCCTATTTCATCATGAAAACGCTTCTAAATAGTGCAGACTCACTTAAGTTGGTTGGAAATACCAACCCCCCCCACCCCCACAGCTTAACCCATGGACAAAATATGAAAATATCATGAAATGAGCGTCACATGCTGACACGGGCCGTGTCAGACTTCTGTCATCTTAAAATTTGGTTTTTTTGTCACAGGCCTCCTGACATGGCCCTGTCAAGTAACACGGCCCGTGTCAGCCCCTAAATTCAGAATATGGATTTGTGGCCTTCATCAAAGTTGTATCCCTTTTTGTCAGCAAAATTTTGTCGCCAGTCCCACGTCATTCTGAGTTACGAAGCTCTAGTTATGATCAAAATACTACACGTCTGTCACGATGAGAAACATGCTAAAAATTTCTATATCTCAAACTTGCTGACATAGGCCGTGTCAGCCCCCTGACTTTCATCTCTTTTGCATTTTCTTGGCCACGCTTCATCCTAACACGGTCGATTTTAGGTGACACAGGTGGTCATGTCAAGCCTCATGTAGCATGATTTTTCACTTCCTCCGAAATCCTCTTTTTGTACTTTTTCACATTGATTTGTCTCGATTTATTCCTTTGAGCCTGCAAACAGTACAATACACAACCAAAACATAAAATGTAGAAGAATGAAGTAAAACGCTTGAAAATATAAAGAAAAGACGACTAAAATCAACAGTAAGTAAACGTGCAAAAACCAATAATCACTTTCCATAGTCTTTCTAAGTTTTTTTTGTTTGTGATTGCCTTACTCTTGATGTACTTTTTTATTAAGTTTATATTAATGAAATGTTATATTTCTCCTATTTATCCATGATAGTCTTAATTCTTTGTCAATTATTTTTTACCTTTTTTATTTCTGACAAAGGGGGGAAAGTAATATGATTTTGATATACTTATTCTTAAGAATCTCAATCCCAAATATGTAATTGAATATGTTACTCTTCTAACCTGTGTTTAAGATTTGATCAGGAACTTCGCAAAAGTTCATTGGATTTCAAAACAGGCTATCAGAAGGCAGAAGACAAGACATATCAGAAGCAATGATATATCAGAATACATGTTTTATCATTGATAGGATATGATCATGAAGCAAAGGAATACTTCAAGAAGTTAATGATCAATAAGTTGATATCAACAACAAATGAGTGTGATCTAATGATACACGGATATCTAGGTTGATCAATAAGTTATCAGATGCAAAGGAAAATCTAAGAGAATGTCTACGAGTTTCTTTTTGATACCAAAGGCTTTTCAGAAGTTGCGAACTTTCTGAAAGCATGATTCAATTGGTATCTAGACTCTAGCATTTAATGATCGTGAATCTTTTGGAGATCCAAACAAGTCATGGTCATTAAAGAAAATGTTCAAATTCGGAACCATCAAATGACATGATGATATATGCACTTGCGGATGATCTTTGCTAAGATATTGAATATTTTGTTCAAATACATGATGTGTGGCATCTAAGAAAGTATCTACCAGTTTTTGATATATGATGCTAAACATCAAGTCTGATTGGACAAATCAGGTTCTGATACGTCTATAGTATTATGATAGCAAGCCAAGTTCTGAGATGAAGACCCAGTAGTTCTAGTCAGTTTCTAATGAGACGTCACTAAGAAGGAA
Organism: Vicia villosa; assembly: GCF_029867415.1. Classification (NCBI taxonomy): domain Eukaryota; kingdom Viridiplantae; phylum Streptophyta; class Magnoliopsida; order Fabales; family Fabaceae; genus Vicia; species Vicia villosa. The sequence goes on along the minus strand of NW_026705610.1, from coordinate 85,948 downwards.
TCCTTATCTGCTCATATGATTCTACTTCAAAATCATTTTGTGAGTCTGGGGATCAAGGGGAAACTCTAAACAAGCATAAACGAATTTTAAGAGTAATAGATTCAGGGGGAGCCCATTTAGCTTAACTCTGACTCTATGGATTTATGGTGATTACCCTATACGAATTGTCTATCAAAATACATTGTTTGTCATCATCAAAAAGGGGGATATTGTAAGAACAAGATTTGGTTATACATCTATCCTTTGAGTTTTAATGATAATTGCACATGTTATTTAAGAGAAAATTTTGTATGATAAGGTTTTTGCCTAGTTTGTGACTGTTGTCAAAATGATTCTGACTCTGATAGAAATACGTGTGACTTCATCAGACTCTGATATCAACACTCTGGAAGAAAACATATGAGGTGTACAAGATAAAGTCAAGATTCAGACATGCTTCTAATACAACGGTTCTAATGAATGTTAGTTCTGAAGCTTCTAATTGAGACTTTATAAGAAAAGCCTAAAAGCCTTTCTAATGTGATGTGTTTATAATGTTACATGGTTCTGAAGTTTTTGAAGACAAAATATCTGAAGGTCAAGTTCTGAAAAGTTTAAGAAGACAAGGTTCAAGTGAACAAAGTGTTGAAGACTCTGAAGACAAAAATGTGCTTAATGAATTGTGAAGACATTAGAAGGACTTAAGATCAAAATGGTTTTGAGTTGAAAATAAAAGTACAAGAACTTTGTGACCTCTACCTCGATAAGTTGGTGCAAGGATAACTTTTTTATACTGTGATGTTGACCATTCCTTCAAAGTGACTGTTGGGACTTTGCTGTTGGAATATGTTTCCAAGACTTCCCTTCAACGGATCTATTCTCTCAAGCTCTATAAATTGAAGATTTGAAATCTTGAAGAATCGTTGGCGAGTGTGCCACTAGCTGGGTGTTGTTGTGCAAACCCAAAGCACTGATGAAATGCTGATGCAAAGTGAAGCTAAATTGAAATATCAAAATTCAGTTTGAAGAAAATTTTTGGCTCAAAGAAGAAGAAGAAGTTGGAGTCGAAACTGCTATGTGTGTGTACAACGATGCAACATGCTAAAGCCAAATGAAGCTAGTCAAGTGAAACATCAATAAGTGAAGCATAATAGCTTAGTTGAACTTGCTGGTTAAATTGGAAGAAGCACTAAAGCTCAAAAAAGGAGCTCAAAGAATAAGCTAGAAGATGAATGATAAGAAGTCATAGTGCTCGCATAAGAAAGCTGTTGATATTTGTAAATATATAGTGTTAAGAATATTTGTATATAGAATAGTCCCACATCGGCTATATCATGTACTTAGTTGTAATCTCTCTATATATAATAAAGTCTCCGTAGTGCTTTACAAAACACACGATTTATTCAAATGTCTCTTAGTATCTTGTATTTCAACATGGTATCTAGAGCCTACTAAGAGACAACCCTTTACCCGTGCTTTACCCGGTTGACCCACTACCTTCCGGTGAGAAATTTTTGGAAAAACGTGTCATAACTCCGGTTTGCCTTCCTCAGAACTTTACGCCAAACTACGATGATTTTCTCAGGTGGTATCAAAATTATCAAAACTCATATTCTACTGCTTCGGTTGCACACACTGGTAATTCATCTGATTGTCTCTCTCAATCATCTTCTCTTGGACCTTGGTTCCTTGATTCTGGTGCGTCTAATCATGTTACTGGTAATAAAAATCTTTTCACTTCCCTCTCTACCTCGGGTTTCTTACCTACTATAACTTCTGCCAATGGTTCTCAAACCCAATCTGAAGGGATTGGTACTATTCAAATTATACCTTCTCTCTCTGTTACTCCTGTTCTCTATGTACCTAATTGTCCATTTAATTTACTTTCAGTCAGTCTTTTAACTCGTTCTCTTGATTGTATTGTCACCTTCACTAACAGTAATGTTATCCTGCAGGATCGGAGTTCGGGACGGACGATTGGCGTCGGATGTGAGTATCAAGGCCTTTATTACCTCTCAGTGTCATCTCAGGCTTGTTCAGCCAAAGATTCTCCACTCACTATCCATGCTCAGTTAGGTCATCCTAGTCTTCCTAAACTACAGAAGTTGGTTCCAAGTTTATCGAAGGTATCTAATTTACATTGTGAGTCGTGTCAGTTAGGGAAACACACTCGCAGTCAATTTCCCAATCGAATCAATAAACGAGCTTCGTCCCCTTTTGCTTTAGTTCACTATGATGTTTGGGGTCCCTCGCGTACTGTCTCTACACTAGAGTCTAGGTATTTTGTCACCTTTATTGATGATTTTTCATGTTGCACGTGGTTATTTTTAATGAAAAATAGATCTGAATTATTCTATATTTTTGAACAATTTTATAAAAAAATAAAAACTCAGTTTGGTGTGTCTATTCGTACCTTAAGAAGTGATAATGCTTGTGAATACTTATCCCAACAATTTCAAACTTTTATGTCCAGCAATGGTATTCTCCACCAAACATCTTGTCCTCATACACCTCAACAAAATGGGGTAGCCGAACGCAAAAATCGGCATCTCGTAGAAACCACTCGGACTCTACTTCTCCATGGTAACGTTCCACTTCAGTTTTGGGGAGATGCGGTGCTAACGGCATGTTATCTTATAAATCGCATGCCCTCATCTGTCCTTAATGATAGAATCCCTCATTCAATCATTTTTCCCAATTCTCCACTTCATCCAATTGCTCCTCGAGTCTTCGGGTCCACATGTTTTGTACACAATCTATCTCCTGGTCTTGATAAACTATCAGCTCAATCACTAAAGTGTGTCTTTCTTGGTTATCATCGATCCCAAAAAGGTTATCGTTGCTATTCACATACTCTACAATGATACCTCGTATCGGCCGATGTTACCTTCTTCGAGTCTGTTCCATATTTCGAGTTCATTCAAGTAACTCCGGAATCCCTTCAGGACAGTACTCCCACACCTCTTCCGGCAGTCCCATTTCCCATTATCCCCGATCATTCTAGCCCTACGTGACCCCCCCCACTTCTCGCCCACTTCAAACATATCAGCGTCGCCAACCCACGTCTGTCACACCTATCCCTGAGGCAATACCTATCCCTGATACATTAACTGTCCCTGAGGTCATTGCGGACTCTTCTCCAACGCCTTCGCCATCATTGGATCCGATCCCGCAACCTGAGTCTGATCTTCTGATTGCTCTTCGAAAAGGTATACATGAAACACGATATCCTTCTCCACATTATATTGATTTATGTTATCATCGTCTGTCCCCTTTGCAGTATACTTGTTTGTCTTCTTTGTCTTCTGTTTCTATTCCTAATACTCTAGGTGAAACATTATCCCACCCTGAGTGGAGGCAAGCAATGATTGACGAAATGTGTGCTCTTCAAAGCAGTGTGTCGCGCCCTCGGTTTTTTGCCATACCTCTCGCGGAGAGATACGCGAACTGACTCTTTTTTGTTTCTGCTTTTGTATTTGAAAATCAGAGAGTCGCCACCGACCTTTTATTTTATCCAATTAAGGAAAGGTTTATAAAAGAAACAGAAAAAAGACCTTTAAGAAATTCTGGGTAAGGGGGTAGGTTATACAAAGGGAAGGTGTTAGCACCCTTTGTATCCATGGTTATCCATGGGCTCTTTAATTTGCTTAGCTCACTTGTTTTCAATTACTTTTCTATTGCCTTGAAATGCTCGTATGTGGTTTCAAATACCTTTGTAAATTGACTTTGTAATGATCCTTGTGCGGATGTATACAAGGTGTTTTTATCTTTCAAAAGATGTTTTGAAAAAAGAACCTTAACTTCGTAATGATCCTTGTTTGGATATATACAAAGTATTGTCTTTTTTGAAAGTTTTATTTTGAAAAACAATGATATATGAGAGATTTGTTTGTTTTTGATTTGAGCAAGCAAATTAGGAGGTCTACCCTGAGTTATAAGGTCTTTATCCTATTTCCTTTAAAAATCTATCCTTTCACCGGATATAAACAAAAGTTCGATTTTGTACTCGAAACAGTAGAATTTGATTTTTTGATTTTGAAAAGAATGGGAAAAGGGATTACCTTAAGAGGTGCAAGTGTGATTGTGTTTAGATTCAGATATTTTATCTTTGAAGTTAGTGGTCTAACGATTCAATTTTTATCTTTGACATACACGCAGTTTATATGTGCTGGAATTTAAAATGCGAAAATGTAAAATGCGGAAAGTAAATCTACGCTATTACATCGATTGTGCAGGAAATGTAAACTACGATATTTACATGGATTTGACAACCTATACATTTATCTAGGAATTTAAATTGCAAGAAAATAAAAGAAGTGTTTTTGGATTTTTTTATGATTGATTTTAATTGTATTTAATGCATGATTAATTAAATTAAAATGAGGAAAAAAGATGAAAATAAATTTAAACCTAAAAATTAAGTTCAAAATATGTTCAAAATGCTTTTCAATTAATTTTAAAACAAAACTAATTTTTTTTGGAATTTTTGAAATTGATTTTGAAATCATTAAGTTAATTAATACATAATTATACAAATAATTACACAAATAATTAAAACTTAAAGAGAAAATTATTCTAAGTATGTACAAAATTAGCCTATAATATATAAACTATATTTAATATAAAGAACAATTTTTTTTATGATTTTTTAATTGGTTGAAAATAATTAAAAGATAAATATATGCATATTATCTAATTAATTATACAAAATATTTAAATTATGAAGAAAAATAAAATATTTATATATCAGAAAATAAAATATTATATTAGCAACTTAAAAATATTTTTTATGTATTTTTTGGATTTTTAAAACTATTTTTAATTAATTTTGCAAAGAAATTAAAATAAAAATAGAAAATAAAATAAGGCATGATCCTGTGTGATTAATCTGAGAGTCCATGATATGGGAAGTGTGTTTTGGTGCGTTAGATGGAAAGTTAAGAAGATCCAAGGGCTCAGATCATGATTGCATGGTGCACGTGGATAAAGACGTAACATGTGATCATGCAGACTTTGAGAGTCCAGCGTGGGACCCACATGCAGTTGACTGGCGAATGAGGTGGAGCGAAATGGCCACGCGTGCGGTCAAAATTTCAACCTCACTATTCATCATCTTCTTCCTTTTACCTGCGGAATTTCTTTTGGAGATCCAAACAAGTCATGGTCATTAAAGAAAATGTTCAAACAAGTCATGGTCATTAAAGAAAATGTTCAAATTCGGAACCATCAAATGACATGATGATATATGCACTTGCGGATGATCTTTGCTAAGATATTGAATATTTTGTTCAAATACATGATGCGTGGCATCTAAGAAAGTATCTACCAGTTTTTGATATATGATGCTAAACATCAAGTCTGATTAGACAAATCAGGTTCTGATACGTCTATAGTATTATGATAGCAAGCCAAGTTCTGAGATGAAGACCCAGTAGTTCTAGTCAGTTTCTAATGAGACGTCACTAAGAAGGAATCCTTATCTGCTCATATGATTCTACTTCAAAATCATTTTGTGAGTCTGGGGATCAAGGGGAGACTCTAAACAAGCATAAACGAATTTTGAGAGTAATAGATTCAGGGGGAGCCCATTTAGCTTAACTCTGACTCTATGGATTTATGGTGATTACCCTATACGAATTGTCTATCAAAATACATTGTTTGTCATCATCAAAAAGGGGGATATTGTAAGAACAAGATTTGGTTATACATCTATCCTTTGAGTTTTAATGATAATTGCACATGTTATTTAAGAGAAAATTTTGTATGATAAGGTTTTTGCCTAGTTTGTGACTGTTGTCAAAATGATTCTGACTCTGATAGAAATACGTGTGACTTCATCAGACTCTGATATCAACACTCTGGAAGAAAACATATGAGGTGTACAAGATAAAGTCAAGATTCAGACATGCTTCTAATACAACGGTTCTAATGAACGTTAGTTCTGAAGCTTCTAATTGAGACTTTATAAGAAAAGCCTAAAAGCCTTTCTAATGTGAGGTGTTTATAATGTTACATGGTTCTGAAGTTTTTGAAGACAAAATATCTGAAGGTCAAGTTCTGAAAAGTTTAAGAAGACAAGGTTCAAGTGAACAAAGTGTTGAAGACTCTGAAGACAAAAATGTGCTTAATGAATTGTGAAGACATTAGAAGGACTTAAGATCAAAATGGTTTTGAGTTGAAAATAAAAGTACAAGAACTTTGTGACCTCTACCTCGATAAGTTGGTGCAAGGATAACTTTTTTATACTGTGATGTTGACCACTCCTTCAAAGTGACTGTTGGGACTTTGCTGTTGGAATATGTTTCCAAGACTTCCCTTCAACGGATCTATTCTCTCAAGCTCTATAAATTGAAGATTTGAAATCTTGAAGAATCGTTGGCGAGTGTGCCACTAGCTGGGTGTTGTTGTGCAAACCCAAAGCACTGATGAAATGCTGATGCAAAGTGAAGCTAAATTGAAATATCAAAATTCAGTTTGAAGAAAATTTTTGGCTCAAAGAAGAAGAAGAAGTTGGAGTCGAAACTGCTATGTGTGTGTACAACGATGCAACATGCTAAAGTCAAATGAAGCTAGTCAAGTGAAACATCAATAAGTGAAGCATAATAGCTTAGTTGAACTTGCTGGTTAAATTGGAAGAAGCACTAAAGCTCAAAAAAGGAGGTCAAAGAATAAGCTAGAAGATGAATGATAAGAAGCCATAGTGCTCGCATAAGAAAGCTGTTGATATTTGTAAATATATAGTGTTAAGAATATTTGTATATAGAATAGTCCCACATCGGCTATATCATGTACTTAGTTGTAATCTCTCTATATATAATAAAGTCTCCGTAGTGCTTTACAAAACACACGGTTTATTCAAATGTCTCTTAGTATCTTGTATTTCAACATGGTATCTAGAGCCTACTAAGAGACAACCCTTTACCCGTGCTTTACCCGGTTGACCCACTACCTTCCGGTGAGAAATTTTTGGCAAAACGTGTCATAACTCCGGTTTGCCTTCCATACATTGCCGTGACTCATTCCGGCATCCGTTTTCAAATTTCTCCAGTTACCACCGGACTTCCGTCGCTATCCGCTGTTGCCGCTATTGTTTTCAGTGACCATTCGGCAAACTAATCCTACCGGCAGAAACACCTCCTCCGGTCCTGACGATTTTTCCAGCGCCCCACTCTCCACCGTGCAACTGTTCCAGATCTGATACTCATGGCTACTCCTCAGAACTTTACGCCAAACTACGATGATTTTCTCAGGTGGTATCAAAATTATCAAAACTCATATTCTACTGCTTCGGTTGCACACACTGGTAATTCATCTGATTGTCTCTCTCAATCATCTTCTCTTGGACCTTGGTTCCTTGATTCTGGTGCGTCTAATCATGTTACTGGTAATAAAAATCTTTTCACTTCCCTCTCTACCTCGGGTTTCTTACCTACTATAACTTCTGCCAATGGTTCTCAAATCCAATCATAAGGGATTGGTACTATTCAAATTATACCTTCTCTCTCTGTTACTCCTATTCTCTATGTACCTAATTGTCCATTTAATTTACTTTCAGTCAGTCTTTTAACTCGTTCTCTTGATTGTATTGTCACCTTCACTAACAGTAATGTTATCCTGCAGGATCGGAGTTCGGGACGGACGATTGGCGTCGGATGTGAGTATCAAGGCCTTTATTACCTCTCAGTGTCATCTCAGGCTTGTTCAGCCAAAGATTCTCCACTCACTATCCATGCTCAGTTAGGTCATCCTAGTCTTCCTAAACTACAGAAGTTGGTTCCAAGTTTATCGAAGGTGTCTAATTTACATTGTGAGTCGTGTCAGTTAGGGAAACACACTCGCAGTCAATTTCCCAATCGAATCAATAAACGAGCTTCGTCCCCTTTTGCTTTAGTTCACTATGATGTTTGGGGTCCCTCGCGTACTGTCTCTACACTAGAGTCTAGGTATTTTGTCACCTTTATTGATGATTTTTCATGTTGCACGTGGTTATTTTTAATGAAAAATAGATCTGAATTATTCTATATTTTTGAACAATTTTATAAAAAAATAAAAACTCAGTTTGGTGTGTCTATTCGTACCTTAAGAAGTGATAATGCTTGTGAATACTTATCCCAACAATTTCAAACTTTTATGTCCAGCAATGGTATTCTCCACCAAACATCTTGTCCTCATACACCTCAACAAAATGGGGTAGCCGAACGCAAAAATCGGCATCTCGTAGAAACCACTCGGACTCTACTTCTCCATGGTAACGTTCCACTTCAGTTTTGGGGAGATGCGGTGCTAACGGCATGTTATCTTATAAATCGCATGCCCTCATCTGTCCTTAACGATAGAATCCCTCATTCAATCATTTTTCCCAATTCTCCACTTCATCCAATTGCTCCTCGAGTCTTCGGGTCCACATGTTTTGTACACAATCTATCTCCTGGTCTTGATAAACTATCAGCTCGATCACTAAAGTGTGTCTTTCTTGGTTATCATCGATCCCAAAAAGGTTATCGTTGCTACTCACATACTCTACAATGATACCTCGTATCGGCCGATGTTACCTTCTTCGAGTCTGTTCCATATTTCGAGTCCATTCAAGTAACTCCGGAATCCCTTCAGGACAGTACTCCCACACCTCTTCCGGCAGTCCCATTTCCCATTATCCCCGATCATTCTAGCCCTACGGTTGACCCCCCCAACTTCTCGCCCACTTCAAACATATCAGCGTCGCCAACCCACGTCTGTCACACCTATCCCTGAGGCAATACCTATCCCTGATACACTAACTGTCCCTGAGGTCATTGCGGACTCTTCTCCAACGCCTTCGCCATCATTGGATCCGACCCTGCAACCTGAGTCTGATCTTCTGATTGCTCTTCGAAAAGGTATACGTGAAACACGATATCCTTCTCCACATTATATTGATTTATGTTATCATCGTCTGTCCCCTTTGCAGTATACTTGTTTGTCTTCTTTGTCTTCTGTTTCTATTCCTAATACTCTAGGTGAAACATTATCCCACCCTGAGTGGAGGCAAGCAATGATTGACGAAATGTGTGCTCTTCAAAGCAGTGTGTCGCGCCCTCGGTTTTTTGCCATACCTCTCGCGGAGAGATACGCGAACTGACTCTTTTTTGTTTCTGCTTTTGTATTTGAAAATCAGAGAGTCGCCACCGACCTTTTATTTTATCCAATTAAGGAAAGGTTTATAAAAGAAACAGAAAAAAGACCTTTAAGAAATTCTGGGTAAGGGGGTAGGTTATACAAAGGGAAGGTGTTAGCACCCTTTGTATCCATGGTTATCCATGGGCTCTTTAATTTGCTTAGCTCACTTGTTTTCAATTACTTTTCTATTGCCTTGAAATGCTCGTATGTGGTTTCAAATACCTTTGTAAATTGACTTTGTAATGATCCTTGTGCGGATGTATACAAGGTGTTTTTATCTTTCAAAAGATGTTTTGAAAAAAGAATGTTAACTTCGTAATGATCCTTGTTTGGATATATACAAAGTATTGTCTTTTTTTGAAAGTTTTATTTTGAAAAACAATGATATATGAGAGATTTGTTTGTTTTTTATTTGAGCAAGCAAATTAGGAGGTCTACCCTGAGTTATAAGGTCTTTATCCTATTTCCTTTAAAAATCTATCCTTTCACCGGATATAAACAAAAGTTTGATTTTGTACTCGAAACAGTAGAATTTGATTTTTTCATTTTGAAAAGAATGAGAAAAGGGATTACCTTAAGAGGTGCAAGTGTGATTGTGTTTAGATTCAGATATTTTATCTTTGAAGTTAGTGGTCTAACGATTCAATTTTTATCTTTGACATACACGCAGTTTATATGTGCTGGAATTTAAAATGCGGAAATGTAAAATGCGGAAAGTAAATTTACGCTATTACATCGATTGTGTAGGAAATGTAAACTACGCTATTTACATGGATTTGACAACCTATACATTTATCTAGGAATTCAAATTGCAAGAAAATAAAAGAAGTGTTTTTGGATTTTTTATGATTGATTTTAATTGTAATTAATGCATGATTAATTAAATTAAAATGAGGAAAAAAGATGAAAATAAATTTAAACCTAAAAATTAAGTTCAAAATATGTTCAAAATGCTTTTCAATTAATTTTAAAACAAAACTAATTTATTTTGGAATTTTTGAAATTGATTTTGAAATCATTAAGTTAATTAATACATAATTATACAAATAATTACACAAATAATTAAAACTTAAAGAGAAAATTATTCTAAGTATGTACAAAATTAGCCTATAATATATAAACTATATTTAATATAAAGAACAATTTTTTTAATGATTTTTTAATTGGTTGAAAATAATTAAAAGATAAATATATGCATATTATCTAATTAATTATACAAAATATTTAAATTATGAAGAAAAATAAAATATTTATATATCAGAAAATAAAATATTATTTTAGCAACTTAAAAATATTTTTTATGTATTTTTTGGATTTTTAAAACTATTTTTAATTAATTTTGCAAAGAAATTAAAATAAAAATAGAAAATAAAATAAGGCATGATCCTGTGTGATTAATCTGAGAGTCCATGATATGGGAAGTGTGTTTTGGTGCGTTAGATGGAAAGTTAAGAAGATCCAAGGGCTCAGATCATGATTGCATGGTGCACGTGGATAAAGGCGTAACATGTGATCATGCAGACTTTGAGAGTCCAGCGTGGGACCCACATGCAGTTGACTGGCGAATGAGGTGGAGCGAAATGGCCACGCGTGCGGTCAAAATTTCAACCTCACTATTCATCATCTTCTTCCTTTTACCTGCGGAATTTCTTGCAGACTTACCTGCGGATTTTCCTGCGAATTTTGCTTTCAATTCTTTAACTTTTTGAATGACCTACAAAATGAAAATGGAAAAGAACAAGGGCCACCCAGATCACCTAAATGGACCCTTCTGAACATGATAACGTCGTTAGTTTTTTCATTTGCAGCCTGTATCATGGAGAACGAAAGCTTCACATGTTTGAAGCTCAAAAATGGTGGAGCTTCAAAACCACGTTAAAGCTTGCATGTGATCACTCAAACCTACTCTATATCATACCATGAGTCCATGCAAATGGTTAGATTTCATTTTAGTTAAGCATGCATACGAAAACGAAAGCTATGTGTGTATGTTCATGTAAAACATCATACGCATATTATGACTCTCATGGGACCAAACAAAAAGCTTATTCTTACTCTATATTACTTTAGGAGATGATTGGAAGTGTTTATTCGTATTGATAATGATTGGAATATGGAAAACGAAAATTTACAAAGTATTTGAATTTTTGAGAATTTTGTGAAGTTTCTTTGCTATCTCCTTGCTATTTTCGTGTGTGTTTATTTGATGGAGTATGCAGCTTCATTTATAAGCCAAGAGGTGCTTAGAAACTAAGCCAAGAAGCATTCATTGCTTTGTTGAAACTTTGATTTTTAAATATTAAAAATCTTTGAATATTTGACCAAGTCTTGCTCTTCTTCACTTCTCTTGCCTTGTACTTCAATTTTCTGCAGAAAATTAAAGATTCTTTGATGAGTCATGCTTAAGATTTAAGCCATGCATTATCCTTCCATTTTCCTTTTTCAATTTAATCTTAAATGGGATAAAATTAAACCAAAAATGGAATAAAAATGATGTGGGCTTTGTCTTGGTCGTGGGAGGCCCATTATGTCATGGGAAATATGTTTGAACTATGAAAACTTGGCCCTATTTGGAAAAATTACATTTTTGATCAATGTTGGTTTTATGCATTTTCCCAAACTTTAGCCAACTTCAACAAGGTGTAAATCCCTCAATATTTATCATATGAAGAAGATCTTGCACTTTTTGAAAACCTCAAAGAGTCCTCTAACCAATGTCTTTGGTCTCATGTCAAAATGATTTTTTAATGCTCCTTGTGTGTCCTTTTGAAAAAAGTTACTTTTTGTTGACTTTGAAAATGACCTGTAATGTCTTGGTTCATATTTTTCAAATGGTGAACCTAATGACCATGGGACCAATTGAATTTGAAAGATCATTGAATTTCCTTCAAAATGAGCTTTGGTTTGAATTTTTTGGATGAAGGATGAGAGAGTTATGACCAGTCAAAGTTCAGTTGACTTTTTAGGAGAAAACCCTAATTTTGAATCTTATGGTTTTGTTGATTTTTGATCTTTCCTTGATGAATTATGATCATCCAATGATCAAATGATGAATCCTTTGACAAAATATGGATGTTGACAAAAAATTTCATTTTTGACTGTCTGTTGACTTTTTTGGTCAAACGGGTCGTCTGTTGACTGTTTGAGCTGCTGACGGTGCGTCTGAGCGAATTGAAGTTTGAAAATTTGTATGGTGGTACTTTGAGATATATGGAGGTCCATGAAATCCATTTGAGGTCTCAAAAACTTGTTTCTCCTGAAAAAACAAGAAACCCTAGTCAGGGACTGTTTGTGTAGGAGACAGTTGAGCGTACCTGATTTTTGTGCAGTGCTGAGTCTCTGCTAGTCATGTGATATTCAGAAGACTTCTAGAACAAAAATCTTGGAATTTTGAAATGCAAAAATTTTGATTTGATTGATGGTACAAAACACGGAGAATTGCACTGTCAACGGTTTGACTGCCAACTGGCTGTTCAGGTATTAATGTAGCAGTTAGAGTGAAAAATCAACAGTCAAAGTTAATTTTCTTTTTTTTGTTTTTGTTTTATGTGATTGGTGAAAATTTATTTACATGACTTGTTAGAAAAACACAGACATAATAAATAAATAATATATACTATATGCGAGCAAAATTACCGATAATACCCTGAAAATCATTTAATGCACAGAAAAATAAATATTTAACTGGCAGAAAACACACAAAATATTATCTGAATAATTAAGCAACAGTATGACAAATAGTACAACATTTAATACTGACAGTACAAACATTACATACAATAATGAACGGTACGACGAGTAAACGGTACATTGAAGAAAATAAGAGATACGGCAAACTTTAAGAATGACGATTAATAACCCATGCTACAAACAATAACATGTAGATGATTGGGAGTGTCAACATCCCAGGTCCACATTTTTCCGGGCTATGTAGACAGAAGAAAGACATGATTACCACCACGACAGTGATGATCATAAGAAAACACGTCTCTATCCGCTTCGCCATTTTTGCCGGGGAAGAAGAGAGAATGAATATGAAGTAGAAATTTGAGAGATGAGTTAGAATTTGATGTGAGATTTTATGGAAAAAATGAGAGGTGTTTATAGAATGAAAAGAAGGATAGAGACGTTGGGGAATGAAGTGATTCCGTACAAAAGAAAAATTTGAGTGGAAGTAAGATTTGAAAGAAAGTGTATGATAGTGTTGGAAAAAAAAGAGATGTGTAGAATAAAGTTAAGATTTGATTTTTGAAAAAGAGATTTGAAAAGAAAGGAAAAGATGTTGAAAATAATGGAATATAGTACAAAAGTTAGTGGGAAACAAAAATTAATAATAATTTACTTGTTACCAGTACAGTCTGAATCCCCGGACTCTGCGCCTGCAAAAGATTTAACTCTGTACCAATTGTGTCAGTACTATTTATCTGTAAATAAATATCAAATAAATAGCGTGTGTGAAGTAATAAACAGTAATTGGCGTTTGCGTAAGAATAAATCCACCAGCGAGCCAAAATACTGTATAAGAAAAATTCTAAAAACCAAGTATTCATAAATCAGGATGTGAAAATCCAAGATTATATGAAACTCTTAATTTTTAGATTGAAGTTTTCTTGAAAAAAGATGCGGGTAAATTTTGGGGTATAACACAGTGGTACTTTGGAACTGGTTCCTCTACCCCCTGGAAAATCTTTAGTAGGTTGTCGTTGGCTTTATACAGTGAAGGTTGGTCCAGATGGTAAGATTGATCGATTTAAAGCTCGCTTGGTAGCCAAAGGATACACTGATTTTTGGATTGGATTATAGTGATACCTTCTCGCTTGTAGCCAAGATGGCATCTATTAGACTTCTTCTAGCCATTGCAGCAATTCGACATTGGTCTCTTCATCAACTTGACATCAAAAATGCCTTTTTACATGGTGATCTTGAAGAGGAAGTATATATGGAGCAACCACCTGGGTTTGTTGCTCAGGGGGAGTCCTCAAATATGGTTTGTAGGCTACACAAGTCTCTTTATGGTCTTAAGCAATCTCCGAGAGCTTGGTTTGGCAGATTCAGCACTGTAGTACAACAGTTTAGTATGGTCCGTAGTGAAGCTGATCATTCTGTATTTTATCGTCACTCTGCCCAATGGTGTATCTATCTTATTGTATATGTGGATGATATTGTCATAACTGGAAGTGATCAGCAAGGAATACTCCAGTTAAAACAAAATCTCTCGAATCAATTTCAGACAAAAGATCTTGGTAAACTCCGTTATTTCTTAGGTATTGAGGTAGCCCAATCTAAAGATGGTTTGGTGATTTCTCAGCGGAAATATGCCATGGATATTTTGGAAGAAACAAGTTTGTTGAACGCTAAACCAACTGATACTCCTATGGATCCAAGTGTCAAACTCCTACCCAATCAGGGGGAGCCCCTATCTAACTTAGGAAGGTATAGGAGATTGGTTGGAAAGTTGAATTATCTCACAGTCACTCGTCCGGACATTTCTTTTGCAGTTAGTGTGGTAAGCCAATTCTTAAATTCTCCTTGCCAAGAACACATGGATGTTGTTGTCCGGATTCTAAGATACATCAAATGTGCTCTAGGAAAAGGCCTCGTGTATGAAGATAAAGGACATACTCAGATAGTTGGATACTCCGATGCTGATTGGGCAGGGTCACCCATTGATAGACGATCCACCTCTGGGTATTGTGTACTTTTTGGAGGAAACCTTATATCCTGGAAAAGTAAGAAACAAAATGTAGTTGCAAGATCAAGTGCCGAGGCAGAGTATGGGGCCATGGCAATGGCAACATGTGAACTCATTTGGTTAAAATAGTTGCTCAAAGAACTTCAAATTGAAGAGGCAAGACCAATGACACTTGTTTGTGATAATCAAGCTGCATTGCACATTGCTTCAAATCCAGTCTTCCATGAGAGGACCAAACACATTGAGATAGACTGTCACTTTGTCAGAGAGAAGATTGAATCAGGCGACATTGTCACTAGCTTTGTCAACTCCAATGATCAATTAGCAGATGTGTTTACAAAATCCCTACGAAGTCCCAGAACTAATTATATATGTGGCAAGCTTGGTGCATTTGACTTATATGCTCAAGCTTGAGGGGGATTGTTGATATTTGTAAATATATAGTGTTAAGAATATTTGTATATAGAATAGTCCCACATCGACTATATCATGTACTTAGTTGTAATCTCTCTATATATAATAAAATCTCCGTAGTGCTTTACAAAACACACGGTTTATTCAAATGTCTCTTAGTCTCTTGTATTTCAACAAAAGCTTTTAAGGAATACAAAACTGGAGCTGATATGATGCAAGTCTCAAGAAGACCAATCAAAAGATTAGTTTTGTATTAGAAAGCAAGAAGTTGTTTCTCAGATCTTCCTAGAAACGCTTAGATGTTTATATGCTTTAATTTGTGTAATTAGCTTGTAAAGAAGCATATATTGTACACATGAAAACCCTTTTCTAAAGGTGATGTTTCCTCAAGCGCCTAGAGTGAGTAGCCTGGATGCTTGAGAGGGCTAAGCAGGTTGCTTAGAGATTGTAATCATGTTGATGATTAATGGATTAAGTCATTGTCTAAGGCAAATTACTTGGTAGGTGGACTGAAGTAGCTTCGTTAATACTGAACCAAGGTAAAATAATTATGTTAATTTATTTTTATTTACTTGTTAACATTGTGTTTTGAAATTTCGCAAATGAGGAAAAAATTGAAACCCAATTCAAACCCCCTTTTTCTTGTGTTTCTCAACCTTCAGACACCTCTAATTGCTTTCAAGTTTCTCAAAATCGTTGTCTCAGTACTCTTTTTTGTCACTTTCGATCAAAATCCGTAGAACCCCTAACAAAATACCAAAATTCCCCTTTTAAAGCAGTCAAAATGTGTCAAAGAAAATCCATAAAAAGGAATCATTGCGCGCGTCATAGAATCTATCGCGCGTGTGATGCTCGTTTTACTTGCCATTCATGTGTGAGATGTTGTGTGATGCTACGCGTGATTTTTCCAGTAGCTTCCATGCTTTCGCTCATTTTTTCCTACAATTTTCACCTACTCCCTATTTCTTCATACTTAGTGATTTTTGAATTTTTATTTGGCCTTTATGCTTCATATTTTCTCCTCTTTGACTGATTTTTCTCTGATTTCTCGACGAAATATATGTAATGACAGAGTGTCACCAGGGAGCATAATGGATGAACTCGCACTTGAGGGGGAGATTATTATGCACAAGTGTGAGTTGTTAGTCCTACATTTCTTGGAAGAGTGTATGTTGAGCAATTTATAAGTGACCTTAAGGTTTTTGGTAAATATGCGGTGTCTCTTTCATTTATGTGTTGCTCTTGACCTAATGTGGATGCTCCCCAAATTACCTAAAGTAGATGACAATGTTCCTTTAATTTTGTTGTTTGATAAAGAAACTCTTTGAAATGATACTAGATAACAAAAAATGTAAGGTATATTTCCATCTAGATAATTGTTATTGAGTATTAAGAAGGCTAAACAAGACATTTCACTCGATCTCAAGGAAAACGAAATGGCTCCCTCGAGATAGTTGGTGTCAAGGTACAATCCTGAAATGACAGTTAAATTAGTTAGTGAAGAAGGTACCTTCCAAGTTAGCAAATTATTTGAAAGATCAAGCTTTTGAAGAACCTTCATTTTACCGACTTTATCGTGTATTCCACCAGTAAGCGTGTTGTCGTGAACATCCAACTCTACTAAAAGTTTCAAATTTTTTAGCGGGTATGGTAATTTACCTGAAAATTGATTTGAATAAAGCAACAATTTTTTTAGATTCTTTAAACTTCCAATGCTCAAAGGGATAGAACCAGATAGCTTATTTTCATGAAGAGCAAGTTCTTGAAGATTTTGTAAGTCATTCCCAATGTTGAGTGGAATTGTTCCACTACGACCAATTAAACCACCAAGATCAATAACTGCAAGTGATGCGAGAAATACTATTGAAGGGAAAATCTACCCTATCAATTGTGTTTGAAATAATCCTTCAACATTAGAAATGAATCCTGGTAGATTGATCTCTTTCACTCTAAAGGTTGCATTTTCACATAAAATACCTTCCCATTTGCAGCAATTCTTACCAGCCCGTTTTCCTATGCAACTCGATGTGTCTATGTGAATTCCTTTTTTGAAACTCATCATAGTTTCCATGTCATTGGAACTACAGGCTTCCTCGGTCAGAACTGTGTCTCCAAAAACTATGATTATCAACATTGAAATGACCTTTAGAAGCTGATGATTCGTGTTGCTCTACCAATTGGAGATGGTTCTTAAGAGATGCAATCTTGAATCTGCAATAGTACTTAAAGAATTGTCTATCTGTTTTCATTTATGGTAACCAAAATCCGTTAGGAACATGATTAAAGAATGCTTAAAGATCTAGATTTATCTTTTGTATTAGTACCTTTTTCTTTTTATTACTTCAAGGAAATTTCTTTTCCCACCCTTATGGTATGAGTCGCACCTCTGAAAACTCAAAAATGCCCTCAAATAATTTTTGAGATGCATCTCTAAATACATCAAATACCATTTTTGCTTAAATATAGTTCGAAGATGCATCTGCAAATATATCTTGAGGGAATTCGCAGATGCATCTTCGAAAGCACCTTTCTTCCTTCGTAATCAAGCAGTCACTCCATTTTTTTTCAAAAAATTGGTTCGGAGATGCATCTACGAATAATTCAAGGGTAAATTCGAAGATGTATCTCTGAAATCTTCTCTTGATGTTTCTTGGGCAGATACATTGTCCTTAGTTTGTTTTTTTAATCCAAAGTCAATTTACTTCAACTAACATTGACATGATTTAATTCAAACATTGATAACCACAAATATCATAGAACATACAATAACAAACATCCAATAATTTAACAAACATTATTCTCATAGTATAAAGAAATATTAAAACATCACAAATTATAAATAAAAGCATAATTTATTCAGTATGCCTAATCCAAACCCCCCGCCTCCTCCTTTGTTGTCGGTAACCCAAGGCATTTCGTGCCTCGATAAAAATGAAATATGGTAGAGAAACCATATCATCACCACCTCTCTAAAAGCCCAGACTCTATGCTCTCATGCGTAGTTCGCATGATAAAGCTTTAGAATATTTCTGTTGTGGTTAACAAACTTCAAACATTCTCGCTCATGTTAAAAAATATATAACAATATCAACCGCCGAGAAATTGTATAAACATATAGATAAGGAGGTGTCAAATAGACCTCCCGGAAAGGGTCCGCAAGTGGAGGAACACCATCATGTGCAGCAATAGGAGCTTCCTCCCAGCCTATGTGATCAGGGGAAACATACCCTTGGGGTGAGGATCCATGTGACAGTCGATTCCTAGAAGTAGACGCTTCCCCCTCAATAGGCCTTGCGACGGTTCCTCTCCTAACTCTTTCCTGCTCAGCTTGAAGCCTAGCCCTCTCACGTCGAACATATGTGTGTTGGGTTTCACAGTCGAGTCTCAGTCTCTCGTCGTTGTTTGCAGCCATTTATTTTCCTGAAACAATAAGCGAAAAAGAATCAGTTTTCAATTCTGTAACCCAATTTGGAGATGAATCTTTGAAAACTAGAAAGACCCAATTCGGAGAAGCATCTTCGAAAAAGCTTGTGTTTTGCTTCAAAGGTAGAAACAGTTATCACTATTGCCCTAACAACCCAAAGTGCAACTAAATCATAGTGCATGTGTGTAACATTACCTATTTCAAGTTCTAATACTACCTAATGCATTAAAAATTAACTATTTTACCTAATAGATTAATTAAAAGTAAAAAAAAATAATTATGACAAACTTACTCAAAAAAGTGTTAATGAGGATGAACAATGTTGAATGTAGTATGTGAAGTGAGATGGGATTGCTGAGATTGAAGTAGAGATGCTTTTGTTGTTTGAAAAATTGAGTGGAACAACTTTGCTCACGAGCTCTAATGGGGGATGAATGTATTTCCAAAAATGAAGGAGGATAGGGAGGGTTTGGTGTGCGTTTATATACATTGAACGCGTTCGGAGACGCTTCTCTGAAACCTTAACTTAATTTGAAAACAAGGGTTACTTAAAAAATGCATTTGCGAATAAACCCTAAAACACATTCGCAGATACATCTCTAAATTAAATTTATGTAAAGGGAGGATATGATGCGTTCATAGATACATCTCCGAAAACTGGAGGTATTGTTTACTTTTCACAAGAACCTAGGAGATAACTGAGGTAGCTGGTACCAAACCAAGTATACCTTTCCGTTAGTGAATGAGGAGGATGTTCGCAACTTGGACGACAAAGTTATTGACATTGAAATAAGGCAAGGTGTTCTCGATATGAAGCCCTGGAAAGCGCCTGGACCAGATAGTTTTTCGGCGGGTTTCTACCAACGGTCTTGCATAGTTGGCAATAAATTTTGTGAGTTTGTGAGTAGATTTTGGGAGAAACCTGATACAATTGCTGAGGTGAAGCAAACTAGCATTTGCTTGATTCCGAAGATTGATAAGCCTATCCTGGTTTCTCAATTCCGCCCCATTTCGTTATGCAACAACCTGTACAAGGTAGTTAGTAAGATCATTGTAAGCAGACTCAAAAAGCACATGAACACGCTAATTTCTCCTTGCCAAACAGGTTTCATTCCGGGGAACTCATTCACGAAAATATAATAATTGCTAGGGAAGCTTTGCATACTATGGAAAAGATGAAAGGTAAGAATGGTTACTTTGCCATAAAGGTTTATTTGTCGAAAGCGTACGATAAACTCAGGTGGGAGTTTATCTGGCACATTAAGCAAGAAGCCAATTTTCCTAAAAGGATGAGAAATATTATCATGCATGCAATCACCAGTGTTGAAACTAACGTGAATTGGCATGGCGCTCAGAATGAATTTTTACGTCCTCAACAAGGCATTCGACAGGGCGATCCAATATCATCATATTTATTTGTGTTGTGTATGGATAAGCTTTCGCACCTCATTAAAGAGGAAGTTGATGTTATGAGGTGGAAGAGTTTGAAGCTTGGCAAGAGCGGTGTGAGGATCTCGCACTTAATGTTCGCGGATGCTTTGCTGTTATTCGGAGAAGCTACTGAGAGACAGATTCAGTGTGTCATGCAAACTTTGGATACGTCTTGTAAGATGTCAGGGCAAGAGGTTAGTGAAGAAAAAACTAGTATCCTCTTTTCAAAGAATGTTGCGAGAAGTATGTAATTGAAGATCTTGCAAGCTCCAAAGTTTAGGCATACATGATGCTTTGGATATTATCTCGGAGTCCCACTACATGGTAAGAAATTAAAGAGAAGTGATTTTCAATATATTATTGACCAAGTTGCGGGAAAGCTTCTTAGCTGGAAGAGAGACAACTTATATTTAGCTGGAAGAATAACTCTTGCTAAGAGTGTAGCAATCTCTTTGTACCCGATGATGACAAACAGACTTCCTCGGACCTGTCTTGATGAGATTCAGCGGCCGCAAAGACAATTCGTTTGGGGAGATAGTGATGAGAAGAAGAAAATGCATGCTATAGCTTGGGACGTGGTTACAAAACCGAAACAGCAAGGTGGGGTGGGTCTGAGAAAGCTTAACACTATTAATGATGTGTGCTTGATGAAGCTGGGCTGGAAGGTTTATACTAATGTCAATGATTTATGGTGCCTAGTCTTACGAAAGAAATATAATGTCATGGAGGATCAGGATTGTATGAGGACCAAGGAAACCGATTCTAGCCTGTGGAAGGATATTGCTAGAACTATTCCATTAATGAGGAACACGGGTAGGTGGATTGTTGGAGAAAGAAATCAAATTCAGGCGTGGGAAGACAACTGGATGAGAAAGGAGTTTTGTATAAACAACTTTGATGTTAGTATTCTCAAAGATCTTAGCGGAGCCAAAGTGCGTTACTTGTTAAATGAGAGTGGAGAGTGGAACTTCAGCTTGCTTAATTTGTGGCTTCCGCACCAGCGGATTGCTAAGTTACGATCGTGTGTGCCCCCAGGCGTGACTCGTTTTGCTGACCGTTTTTGTTTTGCAGGTACTACTGATGATACTTTTTCGGTTAAAGCCATGTATCCTGAGCTGGAGGATAATGAAGGAGACATTAAAGACGATGACTGGGCAAAGATCTAGAAAGCTGCTGTTCCCAAAAGGTGTCGAACATTTTTATGGTTGCTGAAGCATGATCGTCTCTTGACAAACTTTAGCAAGCATAAGAAAGGGCTGGGAAATGCAGGTTGCTTGCTT
Source organism: Vicia villosa (assembly GCF_029867415.1). Lineage (NCBI taxonomy): Eukaryota > Viridiplantae > Streptophyta > Magnoliopsida > Fabales > Fabaceae > Vicia > Vicia villosa. Next base: position 64,572 of record NW_026705610.1, on the reverse strand, counting down.
TGTGGCAACGTTTGCGAAATAACATTTCATGCATTTAGAGATTTTCTAAATATCTAGTTGTGGAGGTGTTGCACCCCAAAATTTGCCCTCTTTATTTGAGCTATAAGTTATCCAAGACGTTTATTTCGTCATTAAAAAATTAAAGAAAAAAACAATAAAGAGTTCTTGAGGTTTTAAGGAAGTACGGTGTGAAATGTGGTTTATACAGTGGAAATACGAGAAATTTCACAAGTCATATTCGGAAAGTGATATGAGCTGAGTTCCCTTGAGGCCCCGATTGTTTCGACGATATCTACAACTTTCGTGTTCGGCTCGGAAGCCAATTCTTTGAGGAAGGTTGTCAGATTTGCAAATTACTTGAGATTTCACAATGAAAAATGGTGCTGAATGTAGGGTTTCGAGCCTCAGAAAATTCATATCTCATAATCCGCTCGTCGGATTCGCTCGAAAATTTAACCGGAGCTCCATGCCATCATTACCTAGATTTCATATGTTCGGACCGAAGGCCAATTAGGCATTGAAAACTCCCAGCATTTTAATGAACGCCGTAATCTTTCGGTAAAAAATGTGTTTTCGGGTATGTCGCGCCAAGTTTGAAAATTCATAACTTCTTCGATTTTTATCGTATGAAGTCCATTCCGGCGGCATTTTTTCATAAATTTCGTTAGCTTCGATTCTTCATCACACATGCTTGTTCAAATTTCGAGCCGAAGATGGAGTTTGATCGAGTTCTTTGAGCGGTGCGCACAAAGTTATGCACAGTCGCGCTAGATGAATCGGCGTTTCTCGTCATTCAAACGGGCGTATTTTCTTCATCGCTTATCGGATTAAGACGATTCTCACGGCGACGAGTCACGAATTTGGTCATCTTCAGAATGGCATTGGTTTCGTTCCGGAATTCAGAGCCGAACCGAGTTTCCTCGAAAACGAGTCATAAAAGAGACAATTAAGGGCATTTTGGACATTTCACCACTCATGCTATATAAGTTATTTTCCTTCACATTCTCTCATAACTTCACTTCACCCAAAAGATCAAAAACACTTTCTCTCAATTCTCTCTCAATTTTCTTGGATCAAAACCACAAAAACTCACAAAAACTTCATCAATCTTCATCAATTCAAGATCAAATCTCAAGAACAAATGAAGATCAAAACAAGAGGGAAGAATCTCCTCTCTCGTTGATCATAAAATTTGAATCTCTCTCTCTCCCAAGGCTAGGGCGCGCCACTCTCCCTCTCTCATACCTTGGATTTCGTTCGTGTTCGCGTTCGGGTTCATCCGATCTCATTCTCGTCGCTTGATCCGGTAAATTCACTACAAACCTTGCTAGATCATTGATTTTGTTGCTTAATTCGACATTGATCTTGATGATTTTTGATTGTGGATGATAGATCTATGATAATTGATGATGATAATTACTTGTTGATTGAATGATTCGTGTTGATCTTGATTATTTGATTGAATTCGAGATTTACCGGTGAATTGTTGTTGATGATGCATGTGTATTGCTTACAATCCAAGAAATTGCATGTTAAGTGTTTGATAATTGGTTTATGTGAAGCATTTGCTCTTAAATTTGTGCACTAGCACATGATAATTGATTGTGGATTGATAATTCATGATGCCTACGCTTAATTGATGCCATTTGAGGTTTGATAACGTTTGTTATTGATTATGTAATCACAATGCTTACAATTCAATGCTTGCATGCTAATTGTTCGATAGAATGTTTAATTTTGCTCTTAAAGACCAATCAATTTGTTGAATAATGTGTTTGCTCTTGACTCATAGTATTGCACGTTTGATATTCGCTTGTATGTTGAACACTCATGAAGAACGGCATCATGTTTGCTTGCGAGAAAATTTGATTTTTGGCAATTGGCATTGTTTAGGTCGACGTAAGCTCCATCTAGGTCGACCTAAATCCTTCTTGTGCGCTTCTGGTCCATTTAGGTCGACCCATGATGAGTTTAGGTCGACCTAGAGTTGTTTTTTTATTCTGGACCATTTAGGTCGACCCAGGATGAGTTTAGGTCGACTTGGAGTTGTTTCTTTCGTTTCTAGACCATTTAGGTCGACCTAGGTCGAGGGTAGGTCGACCTAGAGTTGTGTGTTTTGCTTCTTTTACTTCCTAACTTCAATCTTTCATATCTTTTTACTCGTAACTCCGATTTGTGCGTTCTTTATATCGTTGGAAAGCTTGTGAAACGTGCTATCTCGTGAGATGATTGGTATGGATTGATTGTGGTTTATTCATCTTTGTTTTCCCCTTGACATTTTGTTGTTCATTTCATGTTTGTATTAGTTATTCATTTCTCTTAGATTAGAATGCAATAACGCAATTCCGATTGCGATGTTTGTTATCTCTAACTTGTGTGCTAGTGTGCAAGGCTTTTGGATAGTCACCGATCGACGCTTACTACGTGAGTGTTCCGCTTTATTCGCGGGACACGATCTCATTCACTCGCATCGTGTTCTCATCTTGGAGACACATCTCTATTACTTTATATCTGCTTGCTTGGTTTGCTTGTTCCTCTTGCAGGTGTATTGTGATTATGCTCGACGCACTTGTCGGCCTTTGTGTGCTTTCGTGGCTAATCGGTGTGCTGACTATTTGCTTTTTCTTTGCTAGCTCGCTCGCAGGATCCTAGTTTCTTCACTCTCTTCGCTTTAGTTTGCGGATCATCATCCGTTTGGTATTGATTCCGTTTCATTTTATTTTTCTCGCACTTTATTGATTTTTCGCATCATCCTTTAACATGAGAAGTAGGACTTAGACATGCATCTGGCCAAGTCCTCGAAAGAGGCTCTATTTTTGTTGGTGTGTTTACATTTGTGCTTTGCGGCAGGGAGTCACGGTGTAATAAGTCCTATATGGCACTCCGTTAAGTCCTCATGGAAGGCACGCGGAAAGGGTTAGCAATCAACCCCCGCCCAGTCTCACCGAGTCCGTTCAGTATGCGCACGCTACGCGTTGCTTGCTTCTAAACCTGCACAAGATCTTGTTATTGAGTATATCAGGAAAAGGGTTCATGCAGCCGGACCCCCGCATTTCCTATAGCTCGCGTTGCTCGACGTTGATGCTCGGTGTACGCACGCATCATTTTCCTTTCCGATCCGTGACGGCTTGGTTGCTGAGAGGGATCCGCTCCTTTTGTCTATGGCCCAATCATTTTTACGAGGTCTAATGTTTGGTTGACTAGGGTGATTCGGTCCCCTTGGCTATGGCGGGACCGCTTTTCCATCACTCGGCCAGTGTCGTTGGTTTTGTTTGCTTTACGAGCGGAGCTCGTTTGTGTGATATTATTGTTTGCTTTTGCCTTTTCCCCATAGGTTGTTAGTTTAGCTTAGACTTGTACCCTTTGTATGATAACATTAGGTAGCAAGCTTTCCCCTTTAGCTTAGGTCTTCCTCATGCATTCTTTAAAACACAAACCACACTCTTTGATTTTCTTTTCTTAAGAGCTTGTTATTTCCGCTCCATTCCCAAGCATAAGTCTCCAAAGGTCGAGCAGCGGAGTGCGAATGTAACTCGTTCACCTAAAAAACACAAAACAAACAGAAACTAGTTAGCCGAGTTACGGTACCTCTGATTCCTCAAAAAGGATACGTAGGCAGCGGGGTAGGGCCCGTGCGAGTACAATTCTTTCTTTTTCCTACATTTTGCATGCATTTTAGTCCAGGTTAGCGCAGTTTGCTTACACACCCATAGTTTTAGACACAGGCGTGGATACCATCGAGTACGATGGGCGCGTGGGGTGCTAATACCTTCCCCTCGCGTAACTGACTCCCTTACCCTTTTTCTCTGGTCGTGAGACCGTTGTTTTGTTTTGTGGTTTGCTGGCATTCCCTTCCTTTTCAGGATAAATATGTTAGTGGCGACTCTGTTAATTTTCGCGGTAGCGACAGGAGGAATCATTAGAGACCATATTGGAGGGTGGAGAGGAAGTTTTTCTAAATATCTAGGGAGATGTGCTGCCATTAATGCTGAATTTTGGGGAGTTTTTGAAGGTCTGAAGCTCACTCTTTCTTTGGGTATCAAAAGGGTAGAAGTGAACGTTGATTCAAAGACAATTGTGAAAGCTATAGAAGAAGGTGTTACTGGAGACTTGGATTGCGTTTCTCTCCCAAGGCAGATCAAGGAGATCATTGTGTTGCATGAGATTGTTGTCATCTCGTATGCTCACAGATCCACAAACATGTGGGCAGACGTGTTAGCAAGTAGAGGTTATTTGGATCAGAGTGATTCAGTGCACCAAGTTGCCCCTGAGTTTCTCTAGCCACTTATGACGCTGAACTCGTTAGAAATTAGCAATTTCTTTGCTAATTTGTTGTAGTTGCTTCTTTTTTCGGGTTTAGGCCCTCCATTGTATAAAAAAAAACTAGGAGAAAATATAAAAGTGGGAAAAGAAAATACCTAACTTTTATGCTATGAAAAGATATTTGTCTTTTATGCTATGAAAAGATATTTGTGTCTGGTTCATGAAAAGCATATCTCTCGATGGATCATGATGTCCTGGCTAGCTAATGGCTTGAGACACTTAATTAAAAAAATATAGAAAAAAATCTTACCCCCTACAGATTTCCCAGCAATGATTTAGATGTGTTACACAGATGGAAGAATTCTTTAGAAGTTTGTCAACTTTTCCAGACTTGTGTTATTTTTTTTATTTTATTTTTTGTTTCAAATCGATACCTCAAGTAATGTTTTTGTTTTTGACAATTTTTATTATTTGAGAGCCTTATTTCTGATGATGATATTTATAGATGGTTACTGTCATACCCCAATTTTTGACCTAAGATACCACCTCATATCATTGCATATGCATCATTTGCATCTCTAACAAATTGCATAGTTTGTGTTTGCTACTTGTGACTCAGCAGGGATTTAATCAGGAAATCACTCATCAGTACAAGTAACAATCAATTAGGGATTTTGTTCTCCCTTCATCTCAAATGAATTATCTTCATCAACAATCAACATTTGGTCCTCAAAATCCATCTCAACAAGCTCAGAGGCTCTGAATCAACCAGATTAGGGTTTTGACTGAAGATAGCATACTCTTGACTTTTGCTCAGGGATTGACCTAATGACTTGGGACATGACCTCAAGACCACAAGTGCATCATTTTGACCTAATCCATTGGCTCATAACATCTCCTACACAAAGATTGATCAGACAAATCCTCAGATCAGAGTTTTGAACTATCAGGGACTGAAATCAGGGATCACATTTGGGAAACCCTAAAAACCCCCAGGAAGTCAATCAAAGGTTTCAATCATCCTCAAATAATCCCTATGACAACATACAATGGAAATTACATCTCAATTCAAGATCCACAGTCATCAATTTCATCAGGTCGACAATTAGGGTTTTTGACCTAATTCACTGAATAACTGACTTTTTAATCAGGACATGGTGCCACAACTCAAACCATGGCTCAATATCCTCTAATGCTTCAATATGATCCATTCATATCACTCATATGGTGAGGATAGCATGTTTCATTTGAAATCTCCAGTAACGCGATTCGTCTGAAAAAGTCAACTGTACAAGAACACCTTTGACTTTTGGGAATTTTGGTCAACCATGACTTTTGAAGTTTTAAATCATCAATATATGATATGAGAAGTCATTTGATCAAGAAAAATCAAGAAAATCAATCAAGAATCAAAAAGTCAAAAGTTTGACTTTCCATACTTAGAAAAATTTCTAAGTGTTTTTCATGTTTTTTTCCAAACTTTGAAAGGGAATTTCTCAAAATTTCACCTACAATCTGAAAAAAACTTCCAACATGAAAGTTGTAGATTTTGATCCAATAAACAACTTTGACACATATAAATTTTTTCCATAAAATCAACCATTTAAGAGATATGGAGCTTCAAAGTTGGTACTTTTTGAAAAACTTCACTTAAAACTTCATTTTTCTCAAAGTTCATGGATCTTTTTCACCCACTTCCTTAAGGATCTTGAAGAAACTTTCAACTAGGGTTTTGAAGTGTGTAATATGAGCTTTCCAAAATGTCCAAGAGCATGAAAAAATATGGAGCATAGCTATGGTTTTGAATTTTGACATTAGAGGTCATTAAGCATGAAATTTCAAGCCATTTTCACTAAGTTTCTATACTACATGGCCAATGATCCAAGTGATGACACACCAATGCAATAATTGATAGATATTTTCTGGTTTGAGATCAGAATGGAAAGAGATAAGAAGCTTAGAAAAATAACCATGGTTTAGTTACTTTAACCATTTGCATTTAATGTGAAGATTCCACTTTATCTCCAAATGCCAAATCACCAAACTTTGAAGCAAGTTGCAAAGCTCTGCATTCAGAACTCTTGGCCTATAAATAGAGGTCCAAAACTCATTCAAATTCACACCAAAACCTCACAATTATAGGTTTTCTCTCTTCTTTCTTGAATTACAAGCCATGTGTTTCAAAGTGAGGTAGAAAACTCAACCTTCAAACCCTTGAAGTTCTGGCCAAAGTAATGCTTCCCACAACTCATAAACATCATATGGGATGTGTTTGAACCACTCATACACCCCAAATCACCCCAAAACTCAGATTCACTTTTCAACCCCCATATGAACATGAAATGAACCTTATCATGCCAATTTTCATTCAGGCTCATTTCTGTCCAAACTAATGCTTCTAACATCATCCATATATCACATATGAACTATCCAATCCATCACATATAGCCAATAACCTCAGAATCATCAAATTCGATTCACTCTTGAAGCTTATGCAGGTCGGGTACCATGGCCATGCCCAGATGAATTCAGATGATTCCAAGCATTCAGACACCTTCCATAAGGTCCATTGAAGCTATCCAGATCATCAAACAACTTCTGTAACACCTCCTTTGCAAAATTCAATCTCCAGCTTGGCCGTTTTCGAAGGTAAGCCTCATGAACTTCAAACTCATACATACATGCATCATAAATAAAAAATTGAGTTGCTATCTTGTTTCTGCACTATCACTGATCATTAACCCTCAATCAATTTCATAATTCATCAATCATACATCATTTCACGATCAAACTCAGTTTTAGGGTTCTTCATGTTCATACAAAAATTGACCCCCTTAGAGTGAAGATAAATGAATTATGAGGGCACCATCATGATCCTTATGAAAAACCGAGTGAGATAGACCCATCACTTGATCAAAACAACACAGTTTTAGAGATTTTCAAATTCAATTTGGGGGTTGTGTTCTTGGCGCCAAATTTTGAAACTGAAATTAGAAACTTGATTAAAAATATATTTAATTCATTGCAAATGATAATCAGACCACGCGCGTGGTCCAGTTGGTTAAGTTTTTAAGTTGTGAGAGAGAGGGCGTGGGTTCAACACTCATGGGGGCCAAAACCAATTTTTTTGACACTATTTTTCTTTCATTTTTTACACAACTTCACTTAATTATTTAACCAATCAAATCAATTTATTTTTGCTTCATTTTTTGAACACTTCTTATTTAATATACATATTTTATGAATATCAAAAAAAATCACAAAAAAAAGATTTATTTAATGCATTTTTAATTAGGTTTAAAATGATATATTTTAAGTGTTTTATAAATACTTTAAATATTGTTTTTCATTAAATTTTTAAACCTAATCACTTGTAAATACTTTTTGTGATCAAACCCTAATCAATTAGGTCTTAATTAAGTTTTAAAATTTGATTTTAACTTAATTAAGTTGACTTTTATCAAATTCAAATCGTTTTAAAACGAGCGATCGCGATTCTTTTCAAAAACGATAAACCATTTCTTTTTGAAACTTTTGATTAAATCTTTTTAATTGATCAATTGATTTTCAAAATGATGTGGGGCCTCTCGAATATTAGAGAGTATAAGACCCACTCCTTTTTTCCTTTTATACAAGTTTTTCTTTATACAGAAAACTCTTTCAAAACAAACTTTCAAACGGTTTTTCAAACCTCGCGTCTGTAAATAAACAATCAACCATGTTTTTGTAAATATACCATGGGCCTCCATGTAGGTATAAGTCCCAAGCCCTTTTGTACATACCCATTCCAGTACATGAAATTAGGTATTTCATTGTACGCCTTTTTGTACATATCTCAATTTGATTTTTAACTTCGAACCACAAATCAAAAATGAAGGTTTCTTTAAATCTTCCCAAAAATACCATGGGCCTCCATGTAGGTATAAGTCCCAAGCCCTTTTGTAAATACCTGTTTACATAGCTTTGAATAAACTCAAGTGGACTTCTCCCCGAGTGTGAGTCCCGAGCCCTGTGTATACAAATGGATCATGCTTACAGGTATATTTCCTTCATAAACTCCATTATATACACACACTTTGTCATATGTATAACTGTTCATATTTGTTCATGTACTTGTTCATATTTGTTCGTACTTGTTCATACTTGTGATTGTGTTATATGCTTATTCAACTTAGCACAACACTAGGTTCCTCATAGCCTCCTATTGGGCTTCGTGCAAAGAATCTCCCTAGTTTAGGTTAGGACATAGAGTATGGTTTCCCGGTGAAATCGCTCTAAGAGCTCAGACCAACTATACCATGCCTCCCCTTGGGCTTTGTACAAACGAGTGACCCTCCCATAGCCTCCTCTTGGGCTTACAATGCAAGGACCCTGGATTGTCCCTCCCATAGCCTCCTCTTGGGCTTACAATGCAAGGACCCTCGGATAGCCTCCTCTTGGGCTTCGTACAAGGACCCACGGGCTTCTTATAAGCATCCCCAATATCCAAATCAAATACCCTAGGAGATTAGACATTTTTCATCTCTATGCTAGGAGTATCTCTTCTATATCATCACAAACAATCAATCAATCAAAATCAAACTTTCTTTTGCCACAAGGCTGGCTAATCAATCAAACCGTTTTGCCACCATACTGGCTGATTAATCAAAGTTTTTGTCACAAGGCTGACTTCATTGAAACTTTTGCCACAAGGCTGGCTGATTAATCAAAACTTTTTGTCACAAGGCTGACTTCATTGAAAGTTTTTGCCACAAGGCTGGTTAAACAACAAAAACATCTTTATCATTCTAAGCACCCTAAGTGGCATAGCCCCGGGCTTATAATGAAAAGATTTTCAAACAAAAACAAACAGATGTATGTGATGATATAGATTAGATACATCTAGCATTTAGACGACATTTGTCTATTTTCCTTTGCTTCCACTAGCATAAGTGGGAACTACGATTGCTCTGACTTTCTCAACATCCCTTTGAGAATACGTAGGCACAAGGTCGATCCTTGGCGAGCAAAACAAAACAAAAAAACCATTCAACCCTTAGCACCCGTAGACCCCGAGCTACAGATGCTTTGATTCCCTCTAAGGGATATGTATGCAGAGGATCGCGATGATCTTTGCGAGCATAATCAAACAAACACCTTAGGTCCCACCTATTTCACAACAGAACCTTCACCGTAGCATAGAATAAAAAACAATAAAGAACCCTGTAGAGTACTACAGATACGTTGGGTGCTAATACCTTCCCTTCGTATAACCAACCCTCTTACCCAAGATCTCCCCCCACTTTTAGGTTATTGCAGCTTTTTTCCTTTTCCTCCTTTGGAAATAATAAAAAGTTTGGTCGAAATAAAAGAAAAATCATTTTTATGAGCACTCGAGCCCAAAGAAGGCATCAGGTGTCTCATCCACAAAAAAGAGGAACAAAACGATTTTTCGCCCGCGACAGAAAAATGGCGACTTCACTGGGGACCATCTTTTTATTGTTTCCAAAGGAAGGGTTATTTCTAATTATTGTTTTTATTTTTTGTTACATGTGTGATTCTTTGGTTCTGTTACTTGTGTGGTTCTGTTACAAGTGATACATTATGGACAAATCCTAACCCGGATTAAGTACACATAAGAAATTAGGTGGAGGGTATAGTCATGTGCAGGCGCACTTGAGAATCCTTCCGCTCAGTGGAGGTTCCTTGTTGGTAATATATGTTTAGCATGCTTTCGTAGCGAAGACATTATTGCCGCATTGAACTGTAGAAGCTGAGTTGGCCGTAGAACCCCAACCCATCCTGGCCTTATTAGGACGTGGTGCAGAAACGATCCAGGTGAAGACTTGGATAGTTGTCATGCGGAGAACCACACTCAGACGAGTTTTTCTTGAGAATATTTTTGGCTCATCAGTTTAGTTGTGAAAGCCGGTAATATCCGAAAGAAAAATGTAGACTCTGACGTATCAGTAGAACATGTTGTACAGGTGATTAACTAGATCTATCCCTATTTGGTTCTCTGACCTCATGCTCGTGACGCTGGACCTTTGAACCTGTGTGTACTATGTTTGAATTACCATGTTTGTGTACCATGTTTGCGTTACCATTACCATGTCTGTTTTACCATGTTTGAATATGTGGCATTCATGCATCCACGCATGCATACATTCATTAAAAAAAAACCATCTTTTTCCATAAAAAACATGATTTTTCCAAAGATTTAGAGAAATTTTCTTTGCAAACATTAGGATTAAGTTATGGAAGAGGTAAAGAGGCATACCAAGAAATACGGTTTCAAAGCGCCTGATGTGGGAAAACTGATAGAGTTAGCATCTTCTGTACAAAATCCTTCCAATTTTAGGAAAAGTTATGGAAAACTTTTGCCTATCTTGAACACTCATGTTGATGAAGGACTTCTCAAAACTTTGGTTCAGTTCTATGATCCCGTCTACCGTTGTTTCACCTTTCCAGACTACCAGTTGGTACCGACCTTGGAAGAATATGCCAATCTTTTGGGTATTCCTGTGTCTGACAAAATACCTTTCAATGGTTTGGAAGCCATTCCTAAGTCACATGTCATCGCAGCAAGTACCCATTTGAAAAAGTCTGAAGTAGAGAGTAATTGGACTACCAAAGGAAACCTCCCGGGTTTAACCTCACACTTCCTGATAAAGAAAGCCTTTGATTTCATCGAAACCGGTAGCATGATAGCTTTTGAAGCTGTACTAGCCTTGCTCATCTATGGGTTGGTTCTGTTTCCCAATATCGACAACTTTGTTGATATCAATGCCATAAAGATTTTTCTGATTGGAAATCCTGTTCCAACTTTACTTGGTGACATGTATTTCTCTGTCCATCATAGGAATCGCCAAGGCGGTGGAATCATTGTATGTTGTGCACCTTTGTTGTTCAAATGGATTGTTTCACACTTACCTGAGTCTCCTATTTTCACAAAAAACCGAGAAGGTTTGCGTTGGCCTCGAAGACTTATGTCTCTTACTAATAATGATATCCGTTGGTATACCTTGGCTAGTTGTGGTACAGAAACCATTGATAGTTGCGGAGAATTCGCCAACGTACCTCTCATTGGTACACAAGGAGGAATTAACTACAATCCGATCTTAGCCCGACGACAACTCGGGTATGCAAATTCAGTTAAACCTGTTGGTCTCGCAGTAGAAAGCTACTTCTATCAAGAAAGGGAAGATCCTCAAAGGTGGAAGACAAGAATGATGAGAGCTTGGTACGACGTCCGATGGAAAGAAAAAGGTGAGGAAAAGAATTGCATTGCTACGGACACCTACACCTGCTGGGTAAAGAAAAGAGCAAAGGAGTTTCAAATGCCTTATGATTATGAAAAACCCATGTCTCTTGTGGTACCTCAACTACCCAATATTCCCATTCCCACTATGAAGGAATACCAAGACACTTTAGCCAAGATGAGGTTAGAGAAAAACGCTTGGGAGCACAAGTTTCGTAGGACCGATATGGAAAACAGAAGGTTGAAGAAACAAGTGAAAGATCACGAAGAAACTCTCTACTGTCAAGATGGATGGCTCATGAGTAAAGATGAGAAGATTCGTCAGAAAGACGCTGCAATCAAGAGGTACATCAAAGAAAGCAAGAAAAAACCTGAAGGTTCAACAAGCAACGCTCCAACTCCTGACGATTGGAAGAATATTGTTGACAAGCTAAAGACCGAAAAGGCCGAATTGAAAGCTTACTATGGGAAAGAAATCATGAAGCTCAAGCTGCACAATGCATTTGGTTCTTCGTCTGATGAAGATGCTTAGGATTGTTTAGCTTTTTATTTATCATTTGCTTTTGTAAGGAGCTACGCTCCAATGTTGTAACATTTCCCATTATTGTAATAAAAAAAATGAATGAATAAAAGATCAGTTTGTGTACAAATGTTTGCAAGAGAATAATCTTTAAAATATTTGGAAAAATCATAAATTTATTTTTTTGCATACATCATTCTGCATATCGAGTCTGTTGTATAGAGTCTTATCTTTTGGATCTTTCTCCATTAGATCGTCAAGCTGTCGCGTCTCAAAGTTTCTCGACCGCGCTCGCAATCAGATCACAGATACAATACTCGTTCAAGCAGAAGAAGAGTAATGGAACACTCTGAACAAGAGAATATTGAGCTCCGTGGTACAGTGACCACTCTTCAGGAAAAGTTGGAAAGTCTCACTACTCTGGTTGACTCTTTAATGGCCGCACAGAATCAGCCGCCGCCACCCAACAGTCAAGCAACAGTAACATCTGAAGTCACTACTCCAGTTTCTACGGTTGCATTCGGAATTCCATCTTTCTCCATGCCAGAAGGTTGGGGCACGCCTTTCAGCTTTGGTACAGGTTTCCGCCATAATGTTTCTGGGGTTCAAACATCCACAACTGAAGCGCCTGCTGCACAAAGTTCACAGTTCACTCCAAATCAGGGGGTAACTTTTTCTCAAGTCACTATGGCACTTTCTCAACCCACTATGACGGTTCCGACTCCTATGGTTCACACTGTTCCTTACGGAGACAATGAGGTTTATCATGATCAGGGTGATAGCACAAATCAGCGAAGCCTTGTAGGAGATCTCCAAGAACAATTCAACAAGATTCAGCTGGAAGTCAAAGCTATTCGGGGAAAAGATTTGTTTGGAAAGAATGCCCAGGAGCTATGTTTGGTTCCCAGTGTACAAATACCAGCTAAATTCAAGGTCCCTGACTTTGAGAAGTACAAAGGTAGTTCTTGTCCACAAAGCCATCTTGTGATGTATGCCAGGAAGATGTCTACTTATGCAGATAATCATCAGTTGCTCATCCATTACTTTCAAGACAGTTTGACTGGTGCCGCACTGAAGTGGTACACAGGCTTGGATAGCACTAATATTCGGACTTTCAATGACCTAGGCGAGGCCTTTGTCCGACAATACAAGTATAACTCGGATATGGCTCCAGACAGAGATCAGCTTCGGTCCATGGCTCAGAAAGATCATGAAGCTTTCAAAGAGTATGCCCAACGATGGAGAGAAACCGCTGCTCAGATTAATCCACCATTAAAAGAGAAAGAGATGACAAAGATCTTCTTGAATACTCTCAGTCCGTTTTATTATGAACGCATGATTGCTAGTGCTCCAAGTGATTTCACCGAAATGGTAAACATGGGTATGCGTTTAGAAGAAGGAGTACGAACCGGACGTCTGACTAAAGAAGGTGGATCTTCAAGTGGAATCAAAAAGTTTGGAAGTAGTTTCCCAAAGAAGAAAGAACAAAGTGTTGACATGGTATCCCAAGGAAAGCCAAGAGGAAACGTCAATCGTCAGCGGCAGGTTGCTTCTATCACACCAGTCGTTAACACAACACCAAATCCGGGATTCACTCCTCAGTTTCAACAACAACAGCCTCGACAACAGGCTCAGCAGTTAAACAATAATCAGAATCGAGTACAAAGAGCTCCACAGTTTGATCCAATTCCAATGACATACACGGAATTGTACCCTGCTTTGATTGAAAGAGGTCTTGTTCAAACTAAAGCGCCACCACCCGTACCTGAGAAACTCCCATGGTGGTACAAAGCTGAGGTCTCATGCCCTTATCATCAAGGAGCACCTGACCATGATCTTGAGCATTGCATAGCTTTGAAATATGAAGTCCAGAGGTTGGTTAGGTCTAATCTCCTCTCTTTCAGAAATTTGAATCCTAATGTGCAAGCAAATCCGCTGCCCAATCATGGAGGGCATGTTGTAAACATGGTATATGGATGTCCTGGCCAATACCGAGTCTATAATATCAACTTCTCAAGAGCAGATTTGGTACAAATGCACGCTACTCTTTGTCGGGGGCCGAATTTTCGCCAGCATCACTACGGTTCATGTCGCATATGTTGTGTGGATTCCCATGGATGTTCCATTGTGAGAAGAGATCTCCAAGTTTTGCTAGATAATGGTACTATTGAGATCTACAGAAATAGGGATGAAAATGAAGTTAACATGATAGGATGTTATCCGCATGAGCTTTTAGTCTCAGATATCAACTCGGAAATGCCTACAGTTAACATCATCGTTCCTCATTTCAACATGCCTGAGCGCATGGAAGTTACTTATAACAAGCCGAAGGTTCCTATTGCTCCTTTGATCATTTGTCTACCTGGACCTGTTCCTTATAACTCTGACAAGGCAGTTCCATACAACTACAATGCAACAATGATAAAGAACGGACAAGAAGTTCCTTTGCCTACTCTTTCATCTGTTGTAAACATCGCTGATGTGAGTCGAGTAACAAGAAGTGGACGTGTGTATACTCCGCTACCTCCAAAGCAGCCTGTTGCTCCTGTTACCGGGCAAAATCCTGTCAATACACCAGTGGGGAATCCTGTGGAAACTCCTGTCAGTAATACAAACACTGATGTTGGTCAATCCAGTGGAACCAATGTCAATCCTGACTTTGACGAAATTTTGAAGCTTATCAAAAGAAGTGAATACAAGATTGTGGATCAGCTTATGCAGACTCCTTCGAAGATCTCAATACTTTCATTACTGTTGAATTCAGAAGCCCACAGGGAAGCCCTGATGAGAGTTTTGGATCAGGCTTTTGTAGATCATGATGTGACTGTTGACCATTTTGATGGGATAATAGCCAACATAACAGCTTGTAATAATTTAAGCTTCTGTGATGAAGAACTCCCCGAGGAGGGTAGAAATCACAATCTTGCTTTGCACATTTCTATGAACTGTCAGTCAGACTCTTTGTCCAATGTGTTGGTAGACACCGGATCTTCCTTGAATGTGATGCCAAAGACGACTCTTGCTCGCTTGTCTTACCAAGGAATGCCTATGAAATTCAGTGGTGTAGTAGTCAAAGCATTTGATGGATCGCGAAAATTTGTTATCGGAGAAGTCAACCTTCCCATGACAATTGGTCCACATACATTTCAAATCACCTTCCAAGTCATGGACATTCAAGCTGCTTATAGCTGTCTGTTAGGACGACCATGGATCCATGAAGCAGGGGCAGTAACTTCTACGCTCCACCAAAAGTTAAAATTTGTAACAAATGGAAAATTGGTAACAATAAATGGGGAACAAGCCTTGATGGTGAGCCATTTATCCAATTTCTCTTTTATCAGTGCTGATGATGTGGAAGGAACGCAGTTCCAAGGTCTCTCTTTAGAAGACGAATCTTCCAAGAAGAAAGCATCGATCTCTTCTTACAAAGAGGCAGTGAAAGTAGTGAAAGATGGAACTACCACTGGCTGGGGGCAAGTTGTGATCCCGACCAAGAATGAAACTAGAGCAGGTCTCGGATGTCCACCAATATTCTCAAACTACACCAAGAAGGATGAAACCCTTCGTCCGATCAAAGAAACATTCATTAGTGGAGGGTTCCTTAACCCAATTCCTCAAGAGGTCAATGTCCTTATTGAAGAATGCATCGAAGAAGGTCTCTCCGATAGTGAAGAAGAATGGAAATGTTATCTCAATGACTCGGGATACATATCTCAGGAAGAACCATATCCTCCGACAGAGAAACCCAAAGGCAAAGAAACTGAGCCTGTTCCTGCAGAAATCTGGGACACCTTGGGACAACCAAGTGGAAAATTTGATTATATGGTGAAATATACTGCACCTGAAAGTTACAAGATTGCGATTGAGGATATCCAACCAACTGGATGGGGAGATTCCTTTGAATATGATAGTCAACCAGAAGAGGCTTACCAATACTGTCAATTTTCTCAGCAGCCTGAAATTACTGGAGATTTCGGATTCAATGCATCTGCCAAGATTAACAATCCTGAAGATGGTTATTATCACATAAATGCCATTTTTGAAGATGAAGGGGAAGATGGTCCCGCAACTGACTCAGAAAGTGTCGCTGACAATGAGTCTCTTCATCCTGGAGACTGGGAAATACATCCTGAAAATTCTGAAGATTGTGACTCGTCTTATGCTCTTCAAGAAGTAGAAGAAGACCGTTTCAACTCTACAAAGAACAAGGGTGACAAACCAGGACCTTCAAATCCTGCTCGACCAGCGGTCAATGTCAATACTGAAGATAATTCTGAGGAGAATTTTCCTGAATACATAGTACACAGAGGAGTTCGTTGCTACTGGAAGGCTGTCGACGTTCCGAATGTTGTTCGCCGCTCAAAGTAATCACCTCGCTGTTATTTTGACCTCCTGCCTTGCCCAAAGCAGAGAGATGTTTTATAGGGCTTCGCTTTTAAATGTTCCGCCCAAATAACTTTGTGTATAGGGCTTTGTTTTAAAAGTTTCCCTCTTTGTCCCGCCCAAGACAAATGAGTTTGTGTTTAGGGCTTTGTTTCAAAAATGAATCATAAATAAAGCGTCATTTGGAATTCCCTACACTATGTGTTTTATTTTTGCTTTTTCTGGAAATGGTAATCCTAAAAAAACCAAAATAAAAAAATTAAAAAAAAACTTTTTCAAAAAAAATCTGCATACACTCCTGCATTCATAAATTTTCTGAAATAGATATAAATCATATGTGCAGATTTACTATTGATAAACCCATTGAATGCAATAACCCTATGCCCTCTCCCAACTTTGAGTTTCCTGTGTTCGAAGCCGAAGAAGAGGAAGAAGAGGAGATCCCGGACGAGATCTCTCGATTACTTAAGCACGAGGAAAGAGCCATTCTGCCTCACAAAGAGCCTTTAGAAAAGATCAACTTGGGTTCTGAAGAAGACAAAAAAGAAGTGACCATTGGATCGCTGCTTGATGCTGATATCAAGAGTAAGTTGACAGACCTTCTCAAAGAATATGTTGACGTGTTTGCCTGGTCCTACCAAGACATGCCTGGGTTGGATACCAATATTGTTCAGCATTACTTGCCATTGAAGCCAGAATGTCCGCCAGTTAAGCAGAAATTGTGAAGGACTCACCCTGATATGGCTAACAAGATCAAAGTGGAAGTTCAAAAGCAGCTCGACGCAGGTTTTCTTGTCACCTCAGAATATCCTCAATGGTTGGCCAACATAGTGCCAGTTCCGAAGAAAGATGGCAAAGTCAGAATGTGTGTTGACTACCGTGACTTGAACAAAGCCAGTCCAAAAGATGACTTTCCATTACCACATATCGACATGCTGGTTGATAACACCGCTAAGTTCAACGTCTTTTCCTTCATGGACGGGTTCTCCGGTTATAATCAGATTAAGATGGCTCCTGAAGACATGGAGAAGACATCTTTCATCACCCCATGGGGTACCTTTTGCTACAAAGTAATGCCGTTTGGATTGAAGAATGCAGGCGCAACTTACCAAAGGGCAATGACTACTCTCTTTCATGACATGATGCATAAAGAAATTGAAGTCTATGTGGACGACATGATAGCCAAGTCCAGCACAGAAGAAGAACATATTGAATACCTTTTGAAGTTGTTTCAACGGTTAAGGAAGTATCAGCTTCGCTTGAATCCTAACAAATGTACTTTTGGGGTTAGATCTGGAAAACTCTTGGGTTTCATTGTCAGCCAAAGAGGTATCGAAGTAGATCCCGACAAAGTCAGAGCTATTCAAGAGATGCCTGCACCAAAGACTGAAAAACAAGTAAGAGGATTTCTCGGACGATTAAACTATATCTCCAGATTCATCTCTCAAATGACTGCTACTTGTGGGCCAATTTTCAAGCTTCTCCGCAAAGATCAAGGGGTTGTATGGACTGAAGATTGCCAGAAAGCGTTCGACAGTATCAAAGAATACCTGTTAGAACCACCAATATTGATTCCTCCGGTTGAAGGAAGACCATTAATCATGTACCTTACTGTGTTGGAAGAATCCATGGGCTGTATGCTTGGACAACAAGATGAAACCGGTAAGAAGGAGCATGCCATCTATTACTTGAGTAAGAAATTCACAGACTGTGAGTCTCGTTACTCCATGCTCGAAAAAACATGTTGCGCTTTGGCTTGGGCTTCAAAACGTCTCCGCCAGTACATGATCAACAATACTACTTGGTTAATCTCCAAAATGGATCCGATCAAGTATGTCTTTGAAAAGCCTGCCTTAACAGGAAGGATTGCCCGATGGCAAATGCTGTTATCCGAATATGACATTGAATACCGTGCTCAAAAAGCCGTCAAAGGAAGCATTCTCGCCGATCACTTGGCGCATCAACCAGTTAATGAATATCAATCTCTCAAGTTTGACTTTCCTGATGAAGATGTCTTGTACTTGAAGATGAAAGATTGTGACGAACCGTTACCTGAAGAAGGTCCTGAGCCTGGATCAAGATGGGGCCTAATTTTTGATGGAGCAGTAAACGCTTTTGGCAATGGAATTGGGGCAATCATCATCACTCCCAAGGGTACTCATATCCCGTTCTCTGCCAGATTACTATTTGATTGTACCAACAACATCGCAGAATATGAAGCTTGTATCATGGGTCTCGAAGAAGCCATTGACTTAAGGATCAAGATCCTCGACATATATGGAGATTCAGCCCTTGTGATCAACCAAATCAAAGACAAATGGGAAACTTACCACCCTGGCTTGATTCCCTACAGAGATTATGCAAGACGTCTGTTGACTTTTTTCAACAAGGTTGAATTGCATCATATACCTCGAGATCAGAATCGAATGGCAGACGCCTTGGCTACTCTATCTTCCATGTTCAAAGTCAGTCACTGGAATGATGTGCCTAAAGTCAGAATTACGCGCCTTGAAAGGCCCGCCTATGTGTTTGCAACTGAAGCAGTCATCGATGATAAACCGTGGTTTCACGACATCAAACGCTTCCTTCAAACTCAAGAGTACCCGCTTGGGGCATCAAACAAAGATAAGAAAACTCTAAGGAGACTTTCTGGCAGTTTCTTCCTGAACGGAGACGTACTATACAAAAGAAACTTCGACATGGTTTTGCTCAGATGCGTGGACAGACACGAAGCAGACATGTTAATGCATGAAGTGCATGAAGGGTCCTTTGGAACTCACTCAAACGGGCATGCAATGTCCAAAAAGATCTTAAGAGCAGGATACTATTGGTTGACAATGGAATCTGATTGTTACAAACACGTGAAGAGATGTCACAAGTGCCAGATCTACGCAGATAAGATCCATGTGCCACCGACTCTACTCAATGTTCTCTCATCTCCGTGGCCTTTTTCCATGTGGGGGATCGACATGATTGGAATGATCGAACCAAAAGCTTCAAACGGTCATCGTTTCATCTTAGTGGCAATTGATTACTTCACCAAATGGGTCGAAGCAGCATCTTATGCCAATGTTACAAGACAAGTGGTTGTGAGGTTTATCAAGAATAACATCATTTGCCGATATGGTATTCCCAACAAGATCATTACTGACAATGGTTCAAACCTGAACAACAAAATGATGAAAGAATTGTGTGAGGAATTCAAGATTGAGCATCATAACTCTTCTCCTTACAGACCAAAAATGAACGGCGCTGTTGAAGCTGCCAACAAGAACATTAAGAAGATCGTCCAGAAAATGGTCGTCACTTACAAAGACTGGCATGAAATGCTGCCATTTGCTTTACATGGGTACCGTACTTCAGTGCGTACTTCAACAGGGGCAACTCCCTTTTCTCTAGTATACGGCATGGAAGCTGTGCTCCCCGTAGAAGTTGAAATCCCATCAATGAGAGTCCTCATGGAGACTAAGTTATCAGAGGCTGAATGGTGTCAAAGCAGATACGATCAGTTGAACTTAATTGAAGAAAAACGCATGACTGCTCTATGCCATGGACAGTTATACCAAGCAAGGATGAAACAAGCTTTCAACAAAAAGGTTCGACCTCGTGAATTTCAAGAAGGTGACCTCGTGCTTAAAAAGATCTTGTCTTTTCAACCAGATTCTAGGGGCAAATGGTCTCCTAATTACGAAGGCCCGTATGTTGTCAAAAGAACATTTTCTGGCGGCGCCATGATTCTTACAACCATGGATGGTGATGAACTCCCACATCCTGTGAATGCTGATGCAGTCAAGAAATACTTTGTCTAAAAAAGAACAAAAGAACAGCTCGGTAAGTCGAAAACCCGCAAAGGGCGACTTAGGCAAAAATGAGCGTCTCGGTGGACTGAAAACCCGAAAGGGCGGTCCAGGCAAAAATTAGAGACAATAAACAGAAAAAATTCATCCTGGTAGATTGAAAACCTGAAAGGGCAATCTAGGCAAAAATTAGGGATTTATGACAAAGTAACTGCATCAGTCCATACTTCGTCACCTGAAGAGTCTGTACTTCATCAAAGGATCTTCGATCAAATCATCGCCAATCTGAAGCGACAAGCACAGTTGGAACTCAAAGTTGTTAGGGAATAGTGGTTATTGCTTTCAATGTAGCCTTTTCCGCATAATTACCATTTCCAACTTTTGTAAATACTCCATGGAATCACGCCTTTAGCTGATTACCATCCTATTAAATAAATTTGAGCCTTGTGCCCATTTGTTTGCAATCTCTAATTTCTTTTAGCTTTCAAAATGACGCTTTAATTGTGTTATTCACTTTTGAAACAAAAAAAGAAAAAATAAGTTTTAAATGAATTTACTTCACTTTTCTTTTTCAAAATAAAAGCGAAATTTTCCTTTGAGTTGTGAACAACGGAAGGAACATCAGCAGTCGTCTCCATAGGATGAACAAAAGGATTCTCCCTGAAAAATTTTTGAGACAACGGTATTCTTGTCCCAGCAAAGAATTCTTGAAGCAATTATCCCTCGAGGTAAAGAAGCTCTTCTGTCCCCAGTGAAGAAGCTCTTCTGTCCCCAGTGAAGAAGCTCTTCTATCCCCAGTGAAGAAGGTCTTTTATCCCCAGTGACGAAGATTTTCCATCCCCAGTGACGAAGATTTTCCATCTCCAGTGAAAAGGTTCTTCCATCTCAATGAGAAAAGATGTTTATCTTCCCCAGATAAGTTTAAAGCACGCAGCATCATTCATCACCCGTGTTATCTACACCGTGTTGAAGAACATTTGCCAAGTATCTGGTTGTATTGCGACGTTGGTCTTTCTCCAGTATATACTTCTTTGTCTGTCAGTATCGTCAGCATGCATGCTACATTCATGACATACATGTTTTCATCATTTATGCATTCTTGCATTTTTCAATGTCTGCCTAAAATCACTGGTTCAGGATATATCTATCCTCAAAAAAAAAAAAAAAAAAAAAAAGAAACAAGTATGGGCGTGTCATCTCTCCAAATAGATTGTCACCCATAAGCAAAAAGAACGTATTCTTTCTCCAGTTCCCCACTGAGATCATTCCTCGTGGAAGAAGGTTGCTTTAGTTTCTCCTCTCAAAACAAAGGAGAAAATACCCAGTTGAGTTCATTCCTCATGGGTACAAAGTCTTGATTGACTGTCTCTTTCCAATTCATTCTTGGTTAGAACCTTGTCTTTACCAGAGATTCAAAATCCGATTCCTCAAATAGAGTCGTAAAAATTGAACCATAAGCAATAGCCTCATCATCTGAGCAGCTTGTGTCTCTTTCAAAAGACTTTTCCTCTCTAGGAAATCAATCATGAAGACCATTTGACAATCAGGGCCTTATTACTGTTCACAAGGCTGAATAACCAGTAATTTCCCTAGCAAAGTCTCCAGAATCATTTTATCACTTGGCTGATAATTGATCATGTCTTCAAAACCACTATCACGAGGCTGGTAGTCGGTAACCTTTTTGTTCTGGTTATATTATTAAACATGTCTATCACCAGGCTGATAGTCGGTAATATTAACCGAACCTTTGAAACTCTTTTTACCTTGTCAAGTCTATCACCATGCTGATAGTCGGTAACACAGTTTCATACCTTTCACCTTCGCATTATTAAACAAGTCTATCCCCAAGCTGATAGTCGATAATGTCGATAGGTAAGCTTTTCTTACAAAGCTATCATTCCCAGGTGAAGCATACACTTGCTTTCCCGAAAAAACGGATTCTCTTCCTAAAACGGATTGAGACATCCTTCCCAACCTCTTTTCCCCAGCGGAGTCAGTTTTGATATCCCCTCGGTACAGATATCCTTGTATCATTCGCGATTTTGGTATCTTAGGTCCAAAATTCGCGTCTTCTGATATTTAAGTCTCTTCCACCCTATCAAAACGAAGATTTTCAATCTTCAAGTCTCAGGTTGAAGAAACTTAAATAGGGGCATCTGTCATACCCCAATTTTTGACCTAAGATACCACCTCATATCATTGCATATGCATCATTTGCATCTCTAACAAATTGCATAGTTTGTGTTTGCTACTTGTGACTCAGTAGGGATTTAATCAGGAAATCACTCATCAGTACAAGTAACAATCAATTAGGGATTTTGTTCTCCCTTCATCTCAAATGAATTATCTTCATCAACAATCAACATTTGGTCCTCAAAATCCATCTCAACAAGCTCAGAGGCTCTGAATCAACCAGATTAGGGTTTTGACTGAAGATAGCATACTCTTGACTTTTGCTCAGGGATTGACCTAATGACTTGGGACATGACCTCAAGACCACAAGTGCATCATTTTGACCTAATCCATTGGCTCATAACATCTCCTACACAAAGATTGATCAGACAAATCCTCAGATCAGAGTTTTGAACTATCAGGGACTGAAATCAGGGATCACATTTGGGAAACCCTAAAAACCCCCAGGAAGTCAATCAAAGGTTTCAATCATCCTCAAATAATCCCTATGACAACATACAATGGAAATTACATCTCAATTCAAGATCCACAGTCATCAATTTCATCAGGTCGACAATTAGGGTTTTTGACCTAATTCACTGAATAACTGACTTTTTAATCAGGACATGGTGCCACAACTCAAACCATGGCTCAATATCCTCTAATGCTTCAATATGATCCATTCATATCACTCATATGGTGAGGATAGCCTGTTTCATTTGAAATCTCCAGTAACGCGATTCGTCTGAAAAAGTCAACTGTACAAGAACACCTTTGACTTTTGGGAATTTTGGTCAACCATGACTTTTGAAGTTTTAAATCATCAATATATGATATGAGAAGTCATTTGATCAAGAAAAATCAAGAAAATCAATCAAGAATCAAAAAGTCAAAAGTTTGACTTTCCATACTTAGAAAAATTTCTAAGTGTTTTTCATGTTTTTTTCCAAACTTTGAAAGGGAATTTCTCAAAATTTCACCTACAAACTGAAAAAAACTTCCAACATGAAAGTTGTAGATTTTGATCCAATAAACAACTTTGACACATATAAATTTTTTCCATAAAATCAACCATTTAAGAGATATGGAGCTTCAAAGTTGGTACTTTTTGAAAAACTTCACTTAAAACTTCATTTTTCTCAAAGTTCATGGATCTTTTTCACCCACTTCCTTAAGGATCTTGAAGAAACTTTCAACTAGGGTTTTGAAGTGTGTAATATGAGCTTTCCAAAATGTCCAAGAGCATGAAAAAATATGGAGCATAGCTATGGTTTTGAATTTTGACATTAGAGGTCATTAAGCATGAAATTTCAAGCCATTTTCACTAAGTTTCTATACTACATGGCCAATGATCCAAGTGATGACACACCAATGCAATAATTGATAGATATTTTCTGGTTTGAGATCAGAATGGAAAGAGATAAGAAGCTTAGAAAAATAACCATGGTTTAGTTACTTTAACCATTTGCATTTAATGTGAAGATTCCACTTTATCTCCAAATGCCAAATCACCAAACTTTGAAGCAAGTTGCAAAGCTCTGCATTCAGAACTCTTGGCCTATAAATAGAGGTCCAAAACTCATTCAAATTCACACCAAAACCTCACAATTATAGGTTTTCTCTCTTCTTTCTTGAATTACAAGCCATGTGTTTCAAAGTGAGGTAGAAAACTCAACCTCCAAACCCTTGAAGTTCTGGCCAAAGTAATGCTTCCCACAACTCATAAACATCATATGGGATGTGTTTGAACCACTCATACACCCCAAATCACCCCAAAACTCAGATTCACTTTTCAACCCCCATATGAACATGAAATGAACCTTATCATGCCAATTTTCATTCAGGCTCATTTCTGTCCAAACTAATGCTTCTAACATCATCCATATATCACATATGAACTATCCAATCCATCACATATAGCCAATAACCTCAGAATCATCAAATTCGATTCACTCTTGAAGCTTATGCAGGTCGGGTACCATGGCCATGCCCAGATGAATTCAGATGATTCCAAGCATTCAGACACCTTCCATAAGGTCCATTGAAGCTATCCAGATCATCAAACAACTTCTGTAACACCTCCTTTGCAAAATTCAATCTCCAGCTTGGCCGTTTTCGAAGGTAAGCCTCATGAACTTCAAACTCATACATACATGCATCATAAATAAAAAATTGAGTTGCTATCTTGTTTCTGCACTATCACTGATCATTAACCCTCAATCAATTTCATAATTCATCAATCATACATCATTTCACGATCAAACTCAGTTTTAGGGTTCTTCATGTTCATACAAAAATTGACCCCCTTAGAGTGAAGATAAATGAATTATGAGGGCACCATCATGATCCTTATGAAAAACCGAGTGAGATAGACCCATCACTTGATCAAAACAACACAGTTTTAGAGATTTTCAAATTCAATTTGGGGGTTGTGTTCTTGGCGCCAAATTTTGAAACTGAAATTAGAAACTTGATTAAAAATATATTTAATTCATTGCAAATGATAATCAGACCACGCGCGTGGTCCAGTTGGTTAAGTTTTTAAGTTGTGAGAGAGAGGGCGTGGGTTCAACACTCATGGGGGCCAAAACCAATTTTTTTGACACTATTTTTCTTTCATTTTTTACACAACTTCACTTAATTATTTAACCAATCAAATCAATTTATTTTTGCTTCATTTTTTGAACACTTCTTATTTAATATACATATTTTATGAATATCAAAAAAAATCACAAAAAAAAGATTTATTTAATGCATTTTTAATTAGGTT
Organism: Vicia villosa; assembly: GCF_029867415.1. NCBI lineage: Eukaryota > Viridiplantae > Streptophyta > Magnoliopsida > Fabales > Fabaceae > Vicia > Vicia villosa. The sequence goes on along the minus strand of NW_026705610.1, from coordinate 39,427 downwards.
TAAAATGATATATTTTAAGTGTTTTATAAATACTTTAAATATTGTTTTTCATTAAATTTTTAAACCTAATCACTTGTAAATACTTTTTGTGATCAAACCCTAATCAATTAGGTCTTAATTAAGTTTTAAAATTTGATTTTAACTTAATTAAGTTGACTTTTATCAAATTCAAATCGTTTTAAAACGAGCGATCGCGATTCTTTTCAAAAACGATAAACCATTTCTTTTTGAAACTTTTGATTAAATCTTTTTAATTGATCAATTGATTTTCAAAATGATGTGGGGCCTCTCGAATATTAGAGAGTATAAGACCCACTCCTTTTTTCCTTTTATACAAGTTTTTCTTTATACAGAAAACTCTTTCAAAACAAACTTTCAAACGGTTTTTCAAACCTCGCGTCTGTAAATAAACAATCAACCATGTTTTTGTAAATATACCATGGGCCTCCATGTAGGTATAAGTCCCAAGCCCTTTTGTACATACCCATTCCAGTACATGAAATTAGGTATTTCATTGTACGCCTTTTTGTACATATCTCAATTTGATTTTTAACTTCGAACCACAAATCAAAAATGAAGGTTTCTTTAAATCTTCCCAAAAATACCATGGGCCTCCATGTAGGTATAAGTCCCAAGCCCTTTTGTAAATACCTGTTTACATAGCTTTGAATAAACTCAAGTGGACTTCTCCCCGAGTGTGAGTCCCGAGCCCTGTGTATACAAATGGATCATGCTTACAGGTATATTTCCTTCATAAACTCCATTATATACACACACTTTGTCATATGTATAACTGTTCATATTTGTTCATGTACTTGTTCATATTTGTTCGTACTTGTTCATACTTGTGATTGTGTTATATGCTTATTCAACTTAGCACAACACTAGGTTCCTCATAGCCTCCTATTGGGCTTCGTGCAAAGAATCTCCCTAGTTTAGGTTAGGACATAGAGTATGGTTTCCCGGTGAAATCGCTCTAAGAGCTCAGACCAACTATACCATGCCTCCCCTTGGGCTTTGTACAAACGAGTGACCCTCCCATAGCCTCCTCTTGGGCTTACAATGCAAGGACCCTGGATTGTCCCTCCCATAGCCTCCTCTTGGGCTTACAATGCAAGGACCCTCGGATAGCCTCCTCTTGGGCTTCGTACAAGGACCCACGGGCTTCTTATAAGCATCCCCAATATCCAAATCAAATACCCTAGGAGATTAGACATTTTTCATCTCTATGCTAGGAGTATCTCTTCTATATCATCACAAACAATCAATCAATCAAAATCAAACTTTCTTTTGCCACAAGGCTGGCTAATCAATCAAACCGTTTTGCCACCATACTGGCTGATTAATCAAAGTTTTTGTCACAAGGCTGACTTCATTGAAACTTTTGCCACAAGGCTGGCTGATTAATCAAAACTTTTTGTCACAAGGCTGACTTCATTGAAAGTTTTTGCCACAAGGCTGGTTAAACAACAAAAACATCTTTATCATTCTAAGCACCCTAAGTGGCATAGCCCCGGGCTTATTTTTTTTTTTTTGGAAATCTTGGTATCCGGCCTTGCGACCGACTAAGTGGCATAGCCCCGGGCTTATAATGAAAAGATTTTCAAACAAAAACAAACAGATGTATGTGATGATATAGATTAGATACATCTAGCATTTAGACGACATTTGTCTATTTTCCTTTGCTTCCACTAGCATAAGTGGGAACTACGATTGCTCTGACTTTCTCAACATCCCTTTGAGAATACGTAGGCACAAGGTCGATCCTTGGCGAGCAAAACAAAACAAAAAAACCATTCAACCCTTAGCACCCGTAGACCCCGAGCTACAGATGCTCTGATTCCCTCTAAGGGATATGTATGCAGAGGATCGCGATGATCTTTGCGAGCATAATCAAACAAACACCTTAGGTCCCACCTATTTCACAACAGAACCTTCACCGTAGCATAGAATAAAAAACAATAAAGAACCCTGTAGAGTACTACAGATACGTTGGGTGCTAATACCTTCCCTTCGTATAACCAACCCTCTTACCCAAGATCTCCCCCCACTTTTAGGTTATTGCAGCTTTTTTCCTTTTCCTCCTTTGGAAATAATAAAAAGTTTGGTCGAAATAAAAGAAAAATCATTTTTATGAGCACTCGAGCCCAAAGAAGGCATCAGGTGTCTCATCCACAAAAAAGAGGAACAAAACGATTTTTCGCCCGCGACAGTTACCAAAAGGAAAAATTAAATTATTTTGCATCTGCTAATTTTTCAAATAACAATATAATATCAGGCTAAAGTGCCTTCCTTAGATTAATCTAGGACATTAAATATTTCTTAAATATGCAGGAAACTTCAAACACAGATACAAATAAATAGTCACTCTAAAATTGGTATGACCTTTTACATACCCTGTCTTGATATTAGTAACTGAAAAGCAAAATAGATATTTATATGTTTTGATATCAATGTCATCTTTTTAATGGAGCCCCAAAACATTTGACAGAACATTGATTTTGACAGCATCCGAAATCATGGCAATCCAAATACACACTGCCAAGCATATAGCAGAAAAAGTTATTCAAAGCCAACAAGACCAAAAAATTAAGAATCTGCAAATATGTAAAGAGTTTGCTGAAATACAAAAAGCTACCAAGTAAGTCACACAATTTCAAGCCATAGACATGATCAGGTTTTACAAATCATATTCATAACATATAGTATTATCAAAATAATTTGAATATGTTAAGCTATGTAATAAGATAAAACAAGTTGAGAGTGTAAGCAACATATAACAGATAATTTGAAACTGCTCTTCTGTTTTTCTTTGCCCAAACTATTCTCACCAAAATTAAATTTTGGCATGCAAGTTAAGCCTATGCTAACTTTAAGACTACACAAACACCAACAGATATTAGTAGGAAAACGCAACAGATAACTATTTCTGGTTTCCCGGATCCCCAATTTACAACCTTTGAGATTTTTCCGTTTTTTAATAAATGACAGTCATTAATGAAAGTGATGTAGCACAACTTACTTAAGCATTTCAAAGTGGAACTATGTTGCTTTCACAAAAATCAAGCTTCTTCGGCTCGTTAGCCATGAGATTTCATGACTTTTTCAAGATATTAAGGTCTAGAACAGGTGTTTGGGTCTGGGAAGGTCAGTGGAACCGTGGAGATCGGAAAGTTGGGTCACATCATCAAAAATGGGGAGACCATAAACCCATATTACTAACATGAGTACATCTAATTTTGTTTGATTCTCACTATAAGTTTTAATTGTATTTTAAAATATGATAATATTTTCTCTATTTTTTGGAAAGCATGTTTTCTTTTTATTAGGTTTTCTAGAAGATCAATCAATCTCACAAATACAGAAATCATAACAAGATTATAATAGAGTGGTTCATTCACAAAGGTGACTCGGATTCATCAAAGTGCGAACCAACACCCCAAATAAACAAAGATTTGTTTGCAAAAATAACTAACATTAGCACTTGGAAGAAAATCAATGAGTAACAACACGTAGCATTTCATCTAGGAAAATTCTATTAACTTCAATAAGCATGTAAAGGTCATCATTTTCTTCAACCTTATAAATCTTGCAAATTTCAATGAGCATGAAATCCTAAAGCAAACATTGTTATAGGGGAAAAGTTTAGAATATTTTCCCAACTAGATATTATCATATGAGAAGATAACTACATCAAAGAAAATTTGGTATTGGATTAAAGTTTATTAGGAAGATCCTAAAGTCCCATATTGGTTGGAGATAGAGCATTGAAAGAGTATATATAGAGGGACACTCCTCACCTTACTAACCGGTTTTGTAAGGATGAGTTAGGTCAAACTCTAATACGGTATCAGAGCCTATCGATCGGACCATGGGCCGCCCACCATTGATATCCACGCACCAAATCCCACATTGGTTGGAAGATAGAGCATTGAAAGAGTATATATAGAGGGACACTCTTCACCTTACTATCCGGTTTTGTAAGGATGAGTTAGGTCAAACTCTAATAAAGTTGAACCATAGTTGAAAGTGTGTGCAATGCATATTGTAAAAATACAAGGCACATATAGTTGTCATGAAGGTAGAACTAAGCCAGGCTGAACGAACTTTGATACATAAAAAAAAGTAGATGGCAAGAGTTTTCACCTTAAGAAGATATAGCTGGGTCACATTTAAGTTTGCACCTGCTGGATCTCCGTGGAATGTCACTTAATCTTTTGAGAGAACAGTACTTGTTTGTCAGATCCATTGAAGTATCAAATGAAATAAGCATTGTCTTCAACATATGTCCGTTATGCAAAATATATTCAGCAAATGTCAACTCATCTTCAAATCCTTGATATCCTTCTATGTGAATATAATTTAGGTGGAATTTGAGACCCTTAGGAACTGTTGTTGACTTTGGGTCCCATGTCCTTAAAGGTGGTTGTTCCTCCTATAAACATCAAGACACAACATGAGTCAAACATATATTTGTATGTCCATATAGATAAATAGATAGAAATATATACATACATAAACAAACTAAAGATTGTTTGAATTAAACTTGAGAAGCCAACAAACCTTGTTGCTCTGGATTGTTAAAACTTCAATCAAATGACACTTCTCAAGCACGTTGACTAGAAGATTTGTGTTGAAACAGGGAAGAATGAACTTTAGATAAAGCAAATTGCGAAATTCAGGATAATTTAGAACCTGAGGTTGAAGTGAGCACTGCTTGTCCATCATGTTAACAACAAGTGGAGGCACAATGTAAGTTTAAGAGCACACATACAAATAAGTATAAACCAGAAGAATAAGGGAAAATTATAATGATCTCCCCTGGAATAACCATGTTAAGTTAAGGGGAGGAGTTTGTCACGTCAACATATAAATAAAAGAGGTTTGTGTCAATCTAAAAGTGGTGTTTATGACATTTAGGCAGAATTAAGGGGGTTAGTGTAATTTGCCATGATAATAAAGCTTCACCTTTGATGTTGAATGACGCAACCGTATATCTATCCCACTAATGGAGTCTTGGATGCGGTTGAGAATAGGGTCGACAGATTCACTTATTTGTGAGGGAAAGAAGTCAATGCATGCTTCCACCATACTCTGGAAGTTGCCAATGATGCCAAATGTTCCGCCGGGAAAATAATCTACTTCAAGACAAGTCCAAGAGAAAGTTCCATTGGTGAAATTCAACCTCTCGGAGGAAGGTGGCACAGAAATTTTGGTCCAAGTTCTGGGATGAAAGTAAATATGGTGCAGAGTTTCAAGGATGGGGCAGGCAGAGAGCAAGAGAAATTCAGAATCAACAATATCAGGACCGAGTTTGAGTGACTTAAGTGATGGAAAATGAAGCTCAAAACCTTCAACATTCATTTTGATTGCACCAACAAGACTGCATTGTTTTCAAAAATTCTATTATCATGAAAGTGAGCTTGAACGGATGACATAAATATTTTTGGATATTATAATTTCAAAAGACATGATGGGATTAAATTAGGTTACCTGAGGGAAACAAGATTGTTGCAATTCAAAAGTGAATGAGGGAGGACCACGTCCATGTCAAGACCGTAGTCGAGAATTGAGAGAGACAGTTGTTCCAGGTTGGGGTTAATGGCAGCACGGATCCACATATCGGCACAATCCCAGCGATGGTTCGACGTTTGAATGTCGCAACGGAGTTGAAAGTTTCGAATGTCGCGGGATTTGCGGAAGGCGAGCACAGCATTCACGAATAATGCAAATTTTTTGAACTTTTTTGACCAATGGACTGTATCAAACGAGTCGTCGGCGAAGTCAAAAACCTGCAGATGCTGCCATAGGTGACGCCACCTGCGAGACACGAGACTCATGGTAGCGACGGATGTTTTGGTAGGAAGGAAAGATAGGATGTGGCACAGTAAAGAGTCCGGTAAACTACTCATCCGATCAGTGACTCCTCCATGCTTTTCTACTTCTTTCTGTCGTTTAGAGGTTAACAACTTCGGCGCCATCGCCGCCGTATCGGTGACTGATAAATTATTTCAGACCATTTATTACACTATATTAAACTTCAAAGGGTATCAATTTCGAATATTATTATAACCAAAATATTTAAGATAGATTAATAACACTTTTGCCATATCATATGAGCGACGAGATAATTTCTTTGCCTAATCCTTCAAATTAGGCTTAATTGCAACTTTGGTCCTCCTATTTAGTCATTTTCTTGATTTTGATCCCCCACTTTAAAAACCACTATTTTAGTCCTTTTTTAAGTTTTCTGTTCAATTTTGGTGCCCCTCCAAATCTGGGGGTATTTTTTAATGAGGTGGCGTTATTTTTGCTTATGTGTCAATGCCATGTCATTTTAATATAATTTTTTTAATTCATTATTTTAATTTCTTAAAATTTTCTTTTTAATAATTAATATTTTTAGTTATTTTATTTTAGACATATTTATTTATTTAGAAATTAAATATTACATATTCTAAAATATAAGTTTGGGCCTAAACTCCAATTTCTTTATAAGTGCAGCCCAATCTCTAACATTACAATAAATCAAGTGTAAAAGCATATTATATACACTAGTTTTAGGACTTAAAAATTCGATGTGGGACTAAAAGAAACACCAAGCAGCTGAAGTTTGGATCTGTTAACAACATTGATAGATAAGAACATATCAATGTAACAAACAGCTAGATGAAGCGTTTGAGGAAGAAGCTTGTATTCTTCCGAAACTTCAACTAACCAATCCACCAATATTCCCCTCATGTTTGTTGTAATGAATCTCTAAACATTTTCAATGTATCCATCCACAGGTCTTCTCTCTTTCTCCATCTAAGAAACAAACAAAAAATCAAAACTTTAATAACCTAGAAATTACATATAATAAATAACAGTGAAAAAATATGAATTAACTCCATGTGGCGAAGATAGTTGGATATATTAGATGCATACGGTTCAATAATCTGTTGAATTTCATGTTTTGTGTTGTGCTTTCTCTGAACCGATTTATCCAAATCAAAATTATCAAACAAATAAACATATGTTGCTGCAGATTTCTTGCCCTTGGAATTCTTCTGAGGTTGAACTTTTTCTTTGGATTGAGTTTCAAAAACAGATGCATTCTGTAGATTGGGAATATCCCCCAACACAACCCTCTGTTCTTAGGGTTGAGAACAATTGATTCAGCGTTTGACCTCTTTCTTGAACCTCGAGTCTGCATCTTTGATTGAATGGAAGAGTGGAAATGAAGATGAAGAAAGAGTAATTCTGAATAAACCATTGACAGACAAACAAATGCATAACAAATATGTATTATTGCATCTTTCTGTTTCTTCAAATCCCACATCGAATTTTTAAGTCCAAAAACTAGTGTATATAATATGCTTTTACACTTGATTTGTTGTAAAGTTGGAGATTGGGCTGCATTTGTAAAGAAGTTGGAGCTTGGGCCCAAACATATATTTTAGAATATGTAATATTTAATTTCTAAATAAATAAATATTTATAAAATAAAATAACTAAAAATATTAATTATTAAAAAGAGAATTTTGAGAAATTAAAATAATGAATTAAAAAAATTATATTAAAATGACATGGCATTGACACATAAGCAAAAATAACGCCACCTCATTAAAAAATACCCCCAGATTTGGAGGAGGACTAAAATTGAACATAAAACTTATAAAAGGGACTAAAATAGTGGTTTTTAAAGTGGGGGGATCAAAATCAAGAAAATGATTAAATAGGAGGACCAAAGTTGCAATTAAGCCAAATTATTTTTATTGAGTTGATTGCAATCTAGTGTTTCCGTCTTAAAATAAAAGTTGTTTAAGGTTGTTAATGATTGAGTCAATAAAGGTAATATTTTTACAAAATTACCCTTAATTATTATTGATTGATATACATTGTCATATCTTGAAAAAATGTAGATAAGGAGTAATGTTCGTAAAAATTAATCAATGTTGTATTGGAAAAATAAAAAAACTATTATTTTGAGACAACTTTTTAGAGCTAGAAAGACACTTATTTTGAGACAGATGGAGTATGTGATTATAATTGATTTTTTATATCAACAAAATTAAAGCAAAATCTTATTTGAATAGATTGCACACTAAGTATTCGACAAATTTCTTAAGTTGATTTTTGTTTGTTATTTCATTAGAAATTGACTACTATTGTGTAATTTTTATTCAATGCTAAATAATATATGATTAGGATGCCAGTGAATAATATATGATCTTCTTCTTACGTGGTCTAACACTCTAGAAAGCTTTTATTTTAAAGAAAAAATTAAATTATTTTGCATCTTCGAATTTTTCAAATAATAATATAATATTTGGCTAAGTTGCTGATAAATGCTAAATGCATACGGTTTTCTAGCTTTTTTTCTCATCTATTTTATGTGTGTTTTCATCATTCAAGTTTTTTTTATGCGCTTGTGTTGTTTACTTGTTTTCTATCAACAAGAAGTCAATGAAGCGAATCGGAACAAAGAAGGTCGAAGTTTGCACTAAATGAAACACTTCCAATGCAAAAAAAAAATTCGGACAAAACGATGTGGCCGTATTCCATGACACGCATCGTGTTGCCCCTTAAAGCCACCTCTATACATTAAACATGAGGCTGACACGGCCCGTGTCAGTACTCAAGCAGTTACGAACTTTTAGTTTTTTGGCAGTTTTTGTGACATTTTGGTTTTTGCAACTCCCATTTTCTTCATGATTAGTGTTAAGTATCCATTAAACATGAAATTAGTGCATGTAATGAATATCCTAGCCTTTGAATTAGTATAAATACGAGCCTTATGATCCTTCATTTTCATCACTTTCCACTTGAATTCCTTGAAGAACATTGTTATTTCTTTTTAAGTTTTTGCTTTAAGTTTTTGTTATTTGTAATTTCCATAATTGTATTGTTAATCATGCCTTCATCTTACTTATTTCATTTACTTTCTTCTCTTGTAATGTTCTTAAGCTTTACTATTGTTGTTGTCCATCTCACCATGAGTGAGTAGTTTCTTAGAGACAAGGGGGTTATGTGAGTCCATCTTATGACAAATCTATACTAAATCTATGTCTTTGAAATTACAAGAAGTTTAGTCTTTATTTATCTTAGGTCTCGAGTATTATTTTTACGTTTATCACGGTTGCGAAAGCAAAGTCATTAGAGATATTGTTCATGTATCGAAAGATAATGAATCAGCATCGCAAAGCGAGTTGCTAAACAATTGAGTTCGAGGTGCCACTGACAATGCGACTTGATCTCAATTGATAAAAAATCAAGACATGTCGTCATGTGACAAGACATAGCACTCCTGATTGACTTACTTAGTTGTGTGAAACACGTTCAGATGTGCACGCCACAAAAGTAGGTGACACGCATATTTTTCTTATTTTCTTTTAAAAAAATGCTTAGAACTTCTCGTAATTCAAAACATACACAAATCGTAGGGGTGAGTCTAGAGGGGCGTATCATAATTCACATTTCAATTTTATATTAATTGTTAAAAATTTATTTTTTAATCGGCACCCAAACAAACCACTTGCGATCACCTTAGATAAGCATAGTTGAGATAGAATTTGGTAATCACGCATCTCCCTGTGGGGTCGAACTTTTGTATTACTTGACACAACTGTGCACTTGTAATTCACACACATTAAGTTTTTGGCGTCGTTGCCGAGGAGATTTTTGTGATATCGAAAGTTTATTTCAACACCATTTAGACTAAGGTACTTTTATATTTTTCAATTGTTCACATAAATCCTTTTCTTTTAGAATGATTCTCGCAGGGGGATATATCCAAGAGGTAGGTAATTATGTGAACAATAGCGTAATAAGCCCGTATTTTAAATCCTATAATTGAGAATGGAGCAATCACATGAATTTTTTTTAGATAAACTATTCACAACATGCCATGGGTCCAAATGGTCCCCAGTATGGCACCATTACTACTTTTGAGGATTACGATGTTGAGATATTAATGGAAAACTTTGTTGCAACACAAGCACGCCAAAATGGAGATTTTAATAAACAAAATCGTTGTATTTGCGAAACTCGTGAGCAACTAGTATTTATGATTGAATCTCTCACTATTCAAAGCAAAACGTTAGAGACCCGAATCCCCAATTAGCACGTGTCCCTCCAGGCCCAAATCCTGAGGTACGTGTGAACAATGTAACAATCAGAAGGGAGAAAGAAGCTAAGAATCCTAAAGATATTTTAGAGGATGTTCTGACACCACTTGAAAAGGAGATTATCGAAGAGGTTGAGAAGGAAGCACCTTACGTTGCTCCCCCTCCCCATAAGCCACCTATCCCTTTTCCGCAAAAATTTTGCAAAGGCTAAGGTAGAAGCGCAATTTAAAATATTCTTAGAACTTTGGAGAAAAATTCATCTCAAAGTACTTTTTTATCGAAGTTGTGACCCAAATTCCCACATATGCCAACAAGAGAAATTCTAAAAGAAATTAGCCATGACCTCCAATAGCACCACAATGATTCAAAATATATTGCCTGCTAAGCTTAAAGACTCAAGAAGTTTTTCTATTCCCTGTTCTATAGGCAATATGAATTTTGAAAGGGTGCTTTGTGACCGAGAAACTGAAGGATAGAAAAACACTTAGAAAGGGGGGGTTTGAATAAGTGTAGTCGTAAAAACTTGAACGATAAAAACAAATTGCACAGTTATTTTTATCCTGGTTCGTTATTAACTAAACTACTCCAGTCCACCCCCACGGAGTGATTTACCTCACCTGAGGATTTAATCCACTAATCGCAACAGATTACAATGGTTTTCCACTTAGTCCGCGACTAAGTCTTCTAGAGTATCCTGATCACAACCTGATCACTCCAGGAACAAATGCTTAGACACAAGCTAAGACTTTCTTAGAGTATCCTGACCACCACGTGATCACTCTAATTACAACTGCTTAGACACAAGCTAAGACTTCCTAGAGTATCCTGATCAACACTTGATCACTCTAGTTACTTACAAATTAATGTAATCAAATAAGAGTTTTACAATGCTTCTGAAAAGCTATAATCACAACAGTGATATATCTCTTAACGTTTAAGCTTAATCTCACTAATATATTACAACAGCAATGTAGTGAGCTTTGATGAAGATGAAGTTTCTGAGCTTTGAGTTTGAACAACGTTTCAGCAAGTTTTTCAGAATAAGTTTATTCAAGATTGGTAACCTTGCTTCTCATCAGAACTTCATTTATATAGGCGTTTGAGAAGATGACCGTTGGGAGCATTTAATGCTTTGCGTATTCCGTACAGCATTGCATTTAATGTTTCACGCTTTTGTCAACTACCTCGAGCCTTGTTCACGCTGTGTCTACTGACGTTGCCTTTAATAGCTTCCAACGTTCCTTTTGTCAGTCAGCGTAGCCCGCCTGTACTTTCTTCTGATCTGATGTTTGTGTATATAATATTTGAATATCATCAGAGTCAAACAGCTTGGTGCATAGCATCTTCTTGTCTTCTGACCTTGAAGTGCTTCTGAGCGTGATACCATGAGAACTTCAGTGCTTCTGCTTCTGATCTCAAGTTCTTCTGATGCTTCCATAGACCCATGTTCTGATTCTGCCTTGACCATCGTCTGATGTCTTGCCAGACCATGTTCTGATGTTGCATGCTGAACCTTCTGAGACAAAGCTTCTGAGCGCTGATTTGTGCATACTCTTTATATATTTCCTGAAAGGGAAATTGCAATGTATTAGAGTACCACATTATCTCACACAAAATTCATATCCTTGTTATCATCAAAACTAAGAATATTGATCAGAACAAATCTTGTTCTAACAATCTCCCCCTTTTTGATGATGACAAAAACATATATAAATGATATGAATTTGCGATCAGAAAGAGCAGACGGCTAAAGACAAATTACACAGCTATAGCATAAGCATGTGAACATGTCTCCCCCTGAGATTGACAATCTCCCCCTGAGATGAATAATCTCCCCCTGAAATTAATACTAGAAGAATTTTATAAATAAAAGACTTCCCTGATTATTTCGGTAGAGACGTTCACAGTGCTTGATCTTCAGAACATTCATGACTTCTGATTTCTGCTTCCATAGGACAGCTTCAGAACATTGAATTTCTTTAGATCCTCAGAACATTCACAGCTTCTGATTCCTGCTTCCATCGGACAGCTTCAGAACTTGAATTTCTTTGATCTTCAGAACATTCACAGCTTCTGATTCCTGCTTCCATCGGACAGCTTCAGAACTTGAATTTCTTTGATCTTCAGAACATTCACAGCTTCTGATTTCTGCTTCCATCGGACAGCTTCAGAACTTGAATTTCTTCTTACATTACTTCATGCTAGATTGTATCAGAACATTGTTGAATGTACCAGAGCTTCATCAGAGCATCTCTACATCCTGAAATGTTACAGAACAAAACTAAACGACAAAAGTCAGCATGAATGAATCAGAACATAAAATATGTTTCAGAACACATAATATGTATCAGAGCCATATAAGCCATATAGAATGTATCAGAACAAATAGACATTTAGAATCAGATCATATTCTATCATCAGAATATCTGAACATTCTTCCTTCTTGCTTCTGATTCTGAAGCTTCATAGCACTCAGCTTGCTTCAAGAATCCAAGAACTTGATTCATCTTGTTGCTTCTCATGTTGATCTTGAATCTTCGATTCCTGCAACAACACAACTTAAAGCATAGAACTTTGCAAGTTCTGTTAGTAATGTGGGGCCTTTTTACCCGGTAACTGATAATATTTAATCAAATCATTTATCATATATTTTTATTTTCTCCCCCTTTTTGTCATAACATCAAAAAGAATATAAAAGATTCAGATATAGAAAACGACAAAGGATAGAAACAGAATTAAACTTTTCATTGATTTAAACAAGCAGGATTACACAAGATGTATGCAGAAAACAGATGCAACAAGGAAAGAAAACTACAAAGACTTAAGGACTACAACCCTAGCCTAGTCCTAATCTAAGCCAGCATATCATGAATCACAGCGTTGTTCTTGCTCTTGCTTGGTCATCAAATCTTGAAACTCTGCATGCCTGAGCAGCTCCCAGAGAAAGAAGTAAATGAATACAAAAGAGGAACTGAGAACAGTTCACCAGGAGAGAGCGTATTCTCAGATGGGCTTTCCCTTAACATAGAAGTTAAGTCCTTATTGGAACCTAACTTCATCCAATATCTCAAGAAAGTCTTCTTCCTTTGGACAAATGTGGATAACAGCATCAAAGAAGAGATCTGACTTGAGAAAAACTTGGAATGCCATCCCGAGAGATGTTTCTCATCCTGTAACCGATTAACCCTTCCATCCGTTCTATTCAAATAGATCATCCACTTTTGAGACTTAGTTTCTTCAACAGGTTTAAAGTTTTGATGAAGAGAACTAGGCGAAGGATTCATGATGAAAGCTAGATCGATGAAGAATGAACTAGGGTTTACGCAAAAGATTTTCATAGAAAAGTGAGAGAAAGAAAGAGAGAGAGCGCAAAGATTGATTGAAGAATGCAAAGAAATGGAGAAATAAATAGAGGGAATGTGGGGAACGAAACGTTCTAGGGAAGGGAAACGTTTGACGGATATAAAAACGTAAAGGACAATAAAAGAAATGATGAATGGCATTTAATGTTACATGACGTGAGGAGAGATAATAATGACAAAAGAAGTGATTAGCACAGTTACCTAAGTAGGCGTCCCCTCAACTGCACGCACGTTTGTCCAGAAATAGTGAACACGTGTTTACCATCTGGATAGCCAGTTACAGTTGTTTTACTTTTAAAGAGATTTTGAGTCAACTTAGACAATGAAACGTTAGTAATAACTGAATCACTACTTTTAATTGATTACAATCAGAACTTCTTATAAAAGACTAATCCAATCTCATTTCAGAAGATACTCATACATAAGATCTTCTCATCTTCTCATTCTGGGCATAAATTCATACTGATATTCTTCAGAATGAACTTAAACCTATCTTCAGCAAGGGGTTTTGTAAAGATATCAGCCCATTGATGGTCTGTATCCACAAAGTTTAAAGATATAACACCCTTCTGAACATAGTCCCTTATGAAATGATGTTTAATCTCAATATGTTTAGCTATTGAATGTAAGATAGGATTCTTAGATAAACATATAGCAGAAGTATTATCACAGAAGATAGGAATGTTACTCTCATATATCTGATAATCTTCTAGCTGACTTCTCATCCAGAGCATTTGTGTGCTACAACCTGCAGCAGCAACATATTCTGCTTCTGTTGTTGAGAGGGCAATTGTAGCTTGCTTCTTGCTGTACCATGAGATCAGATGACTTCCAAGAAATTGACAACTTCCAGAAGTGCTCTTCCTTTCAATTCTATCTCCAGCATAGTCAGCATCACAGAATCCTACTAAGTTGTAATCTTTGGATCTTCTGTAAACTAAACCAACATTAGTAGTACCTTTCAGATACCTCAGAATTCTCTTAACCGCAGTTAAATGAGATTCTCTCGGATCTGATTGGAATCTAGCACACAAGCAAACACTGAAGAGAATGTCAGGTCTAGAAGCAGTTAAGTATAGAAGAGATCCAATCATACCTCTGTACAACTTCTGATCTACCTTCTTACTTACCTCATCCTTACATAGGACACATGTTGGATGCATAGGAGTTTTGGCTTCTTTGCTTTCAGAAAGATTAAACTTCTTCAGAAGTTCTTTCACATACTTCGTTTGATGAACATAGGTTCCATCAGAAGTTTGGTTGATTTGAATCCCAAGGAAATACTTGAGTTCTCCCATCATGCTCATTTCAAATTCAGCCTGCATAGACTCAGCAAACTCCTTTCCAAGTGTAGCATTAGATGTTCCAAAGATAATATCATCAACATATATTTGACAAATTAAAATATCCTTTTTAAATGTTTTACAGAAGAGAGTAGTGTCCACTTTTCCTCTAGTGAAACCATTTTCCAGAAGGAAAGAACTCAAACGTTCATACCAAGCTCTAGGAGCTTATTTCAATCCGTATAATGATTTCTTTAATTTAAAAACATGATTTGGAGACATTGAGTCTTCAAAACCAGGAGGTTGATGGACATAAACTTCTTCATCTATGTAACCATTTAAGAAGGCACTCTTAACATCCATCTGATAAAGAGTGATGTTGTGTTGAGTGGCAAAAGAAATTAATAGACGAATGGATTCTAACCTGGCCACTGGTGCAAAGGTTTCTGTATAATCAATCCCTTCTTGCTGACTATAACCCTGAGCCACCAGTCTGGCTTTGTTTCTTACCACTTCACCTTTCTCACTCAGCTTGTTTCTGAATACCCACTTAGTGCCAATGATGTTAAATCCTTTTGGTCTAGGAACCAAGTCCCATACATCATTCCTTGTAAACTGATTTAGTTCTTCTTGCATGGCAATTATCCAGTCTCGATCTTCTAGAGCTTGATCAACAGAAGTTGGCTCGATCAAAGAAACAAGACCTAATTGACATTCTGCATTGTTCTTAAGGAATGCCCTTGTTCTGATGGGATCATCTTTCTTCCCAAGGATCTCATCTTCTGAATGAGCTGAGGCAAGTCTAGGTGATCTTCTGACTGTTGGTTCTTCAGAAATCTTGAGATTTTCTAAAGATGCAGCAACTTGATCTTCTGATCCATTGCTTCTGAGACTGCCAGCTTCTGCAGCTTTGCTTTTTGGTTCTACTGCTTCTGATATATCAATATCAAAATCTGCAAAATTCTCAAACTGCTTTGGTTTTTCAAGACCAAGCTTATCATCAAACCTGATATTGATTGATTCTTCTACAATCAATGTTTCAGTATTGTACACTCTGTAGCCTTTAGAGCGTTCAGAATATCCAAGAAGGAAACACTTTTGTGCCTTAGAATCAAACTTACCAAGATGATCTTTAGTGTTCAGAATAAAACATACACATCCAAAAGGATGGAAATATGAAATGTTGGGCTTTCTGTTCTTCCACAATTCATAAGGAGTCTTATTTAGAATAGGTCTGATAGAGATTCTATTTTGAATATAACATGCAGTGTTTATTGCTTCTGCCCAGAAATGCTTAGCCATATTGGTTTCATTGATCATGGTTCTGGCCATTTCTTGTAGAGTCCTATTCTTTCGCTCTACAACTCCATTTTGTTGTGGAGTTCTAGGACAAGAGAAATCATGGGCAATACCATTTTCTTTGAAGAACTCCTCAAAGAATTTGTTCTCAAATTCACCACCATGATTACTTCTAACCTTTAGGATTTTACACTCTTTCTCATATTGGATCTGAGTGCAGAATTCAAAGAACACTGAATGAGACTCATCCTTGTGTTTCAAGAACTTTACCCATGTCCAGCGGCTATAATCATCAACGATGACTAATCCATATTTCTTCCCTCTGACAGATGCTGTTTTGACTGGGCCAAACAGATCAATGTGCAAGAGTTCTAACGGCCTTGAGGTAGAAACAACATTCTTAGACTTGAATGCAGGTCTGGAGAACTTGCCCTTCTGACATGCTTCACAAAGAGCATCTGATTTGAATTTCAGATTTGGGAGTCCTCTGACCAGATTTAGTTTGTTAATCTGAGAAATCTTTCTCAAACTAGCAGGTCCTAATCTTCTGTGCCAGACCCATTGCTCTTCAGAAACAGACATAAGACAAGTCACCTTCTGCTTCTCAAGATCAGAAAGATCAATCTTATAAATGTTGTTCTTCCTCTTGCCTGTAAATAGGATTGAGCCATCCTTCTGACTTACAGCCTTGCAAGACTTTTGATTGAAGATTATATCATAACCATTGTCACTTAATTGACTTATGGACAATAAGTTATGCGTTAATCCTTCTACAAGAAGTACATTAGATATGGAAGGAGAGTTACCAAGACTTATGGTTCCAGAGCCAATGATTTTGCCCTTCTGATCTCCTCCAAACTTGACTTCTCCACCTGGTTTAAGCACCAGGTCTTGGAATGTAGACCTTCTTCCCGTCATGTGTCGCGAGCACCCAGAGTCCAGGTACCATGACATTTTGCTTTTTGTCCTCTTTGCTGCCAAGGATATCTGCAACAGAAATTATCTTCTCCTTAGGTACCCACAATTTCTTGGGCCCTTTCTTGTTAGTTCTCCTCAAGTTCTGATTGAACTTGGGTTTAGCAAAATATTTAACAGGAGGAACAGCATGATATTCTTTAGGTTTGTCAGCATGATATTTCTTAGGATGTGTCACAAGCTTCTTGGTGTGAACAGTGTTAAACTTCTGTGCATGTGAAGTGAGCCTAATATCATGTGCATGGCCATATTTGAACTGATCATACAATGGCTTGTATGTGATCTTCAGATCATCAATAGGTTCAAATTTATGTGAGGTATCACCCTCATAGCCAAAACCAAACCTTCTGTTTCCAGAGACACCATATATCATAGAAGCAAGATGACTTCTGCCAATACTTCTAGATAAGAACTTTTTGAAGCTCGAGTCATATTCTTTCAGAATATGGTTCATGCTAGGAATGGATTTTTCTGATTTAGAAGGAGATCCACTATCTTTGGATAGATTTAAAACTTTTTTCTTCAGTTCAGAATTTTCCACTTCCAGCTTCTTAGTTTCAAATTCAAACTGCTTCTTCAGCTTTTTGTATTTGATACTAAGATGAGCCTTGAGTTCCAGAAGTTCTGTTAAACTGGAAACTAACTCTTCTCTAGATAGTTCAGAAAATACCTCTTCAGAATCTGATTCTGATGTAGATTCTGATCCATCATCTTCTGTAGCCATCAGCGCGAAGTTGGCCTGCTCTCCTTCAGAGTCTGATTCTGATTCTGATTCAGAATCATCCCATGTTGCCATAAGACCTTTCTTCTTATGAAACTTCTTCTTGGGATTCTCCTTCTGAAGTTTTGGACACTCGTTCTTGTAATGTCCAGGCTCATTGTACTCATAGCAGACAACCTTCTTCTTGTCAGATCTTCTGTCACCAGAAGATTCTCCTCGTTCAAATCTCTTTGAACTTCTGAAGCCTCTGAACTTCCTTTGCTTGCTCTTCCAGAGTTGGTTTACCCTTCTGGAGATCATGGACAGTTCATCTTCTTCTTCAGATTCTGATTCTTCAGGATCTTCTTCTCTAGCCTGAAAAGCGTTAGTGCATTTTTTAACATTAGATTTTAATGCAATAGACTTACCTTTCTTCTGAGGCTCGTTTGCGTCCAGCTCTATTTCATGGCTTTTCAAGGCACTGATAAGCTCTTCCAAAGAAACTTCATTCAGATTCTTGGCAATCTTGAATGCAGTCACCATTGGACCCCATCTTCTGGGTAAGCTTCTGATAATCTTCTTTACATGATCAGCCTTGGTGTAGCCTTTATCCAGAACTCTCAGTCCAGCAGTTAGAGTTTGAAATCTTGAGAACATCTTCTCAAAATCTTCATCATCCTCCATCTTGAAGGCTTCATATTTCTGGATTAGAGCAAGAGCTTTAGTCTCCTTGACTTGAACATTTCCCTCATGCGTCATTTTCAATGACTCATATATATCATGGGCAGTTTCCCTGTTAGATATCTTCTCATACTCAGCATGAGAGATAGCATTCAGCAAAACAGTTCTGCATTTGTGATGATTTTTGAATTCTTTCTTTTGATCATCAGTCATTTCTTGCCTTGTAAGCCTTACACCAGTAGCTTTAACAGGATGTTTGTAACCATCCATCAGAAGATCCCATAGTTCACCATCTAGACCAAGAAAGTAACTTTCCAGTTTATCTTTCCAGTATTTAAAGTTTTCACCATCAAATACTGGTGGTCTAGTATAACCATTGTTACCGTTGTATTGCTCAGCAGAGCCAGATGTAGATGCAGTTGGATTTGTTTGAACTTCACCAGCCATCTTTTACTGAAGCGTTTTTCTCTTCCTGAATCTTTTCTAAACACGGTTAAGTGCTTGCACCTTAGAACCGACGCTCTGATGCCAATTGAAGGATAGAAAAACACTTAGAAAGGGGGGATTTGAATAAGTGTAGTCGTAAAAACTTGAACGATAAAAATAAATTGCACAGTTATTTTTATCCTGGTTCGTTGTTAACTAAACTACTCCAGTCCACCCCCACAGAGTGATTTACCTCACCTGAGGATTTAATCCACTAATCGCAACAGATTACAATGGTTTTCCACTTAGTCCGCGACTAAGTCTTCTAGAGTATCCTGATCACAACCTGATCACTCCAGGAACAAATGCTTAGACACAAGCTAAGACTTTCTTAGAGTATCCTGACCACCACGTGATCACTCTAATTACAACTGCTTAGACACAAGCTAAGACTTCCTAGAGTATCCTGATCAACACTTGATCACTCTAGTTACTTACAAATTAATGTAATCAAATAAGAGTTTTACAATGCTTCTGAAAATCTATAATCACAACAGTGATATTTCTCTTAACGTTTAAGCTTAATCTCACTAATATATTACAACAGCAATGTAGTGAGCTTTGATGAAGATGAAGTTTCTGAGCTTTGAGTTTGAACAGCGTTTCAGTAAGTTTTTCAGAATAAGTTTATTCAAGATTGGTAACCTTGCTTCTCATCAGAACTTCATTTATATAGGCGTTTGAGAAGATGACCGTTGGGAGCATTTAATGCTTTGCGTATTCCGTACAACATTGCATTTAATGTTTCACGCTTTTGTCAACTACCTCGAGCCTTGTTCACGCTGTGTCTACTGACGTTACCTTTAATAGCTTCCAACGTTCCTTTTGTCAGTCAGCGTAGCCTGCCACCTGTACTTTCTTCTGATCTGATGTTTGTGTATATAATATTTGAATATCATCAGAGTCAAACAGCTTGGTGCATAGCATCTTCTTGTCTTCTGACCTTGAAGTGCTTCTGAGCGTGATACCATGAGAACTTCAGTGCTTCTGCTTCTGATCTCAAGTTCTTCTGATGCTTCCATAGACCCATGTTCTGATTCTGCCTTGACCATCTTCTGATGTCTTGCCAGACCATGTTCTGATGTTGCATGCTGAACCTTCTGAGACAAAGCTTCTGAGCGTTGATTTGTGCATACTCTTTATATATTTCCTGAAAGGGAAATTGCAATGTATTAGAGTACCACATTATCTCACACAAAATTCATATCCTTGTTATTATCAAAACTAAGAATATTGATCAGAACAAATCTTGTTCTAACAGAAACCAGTGTAAACCTAATGCCCATATCTTTATGCAAAAAAGCTTGATAAGGGTGAGACAAAAACCCATTGACATATCCCTGCAGCTTGCTGATAGAACGCTCAAGTGTCCCACGGGTGTATTGGAGGATATCCTAGTTGGAATAAGGGAATTTTATATCCATGTGAATTTTATCATAATGAATATTGAGGAAGATTCTAAAATCCCCATATTTTAGGCAGGCCCTTCTTGCCTACGGGGCCATCATTGATGTCAAAAGAGAAAGGTTAACTTTTGAGTTATGAGAAGAAAAAGTTGTGTTCATGATGGCTAAACTCATGAAGAATCTTTCTATAAGAGATTATTGTAATTTGGTCGAAATTACCGACGCTTGTGTTAAAGCAATTATCAGACAAGAATGAATCAAGAAAACAGTGCATTCAAAAGCAACTATTAGACAATTATTTATTCTAAGAGGCTTGAAAATTATTAACATTATCAAAATTAATGTTTAAAGCTTTGTTGATTTTTATGAACAAGGAGGCTCAGGTTCGGGAAAGAAAATCAAATTCTTGTGATCAAACATAGATAAGTAAGCCACAAATGAATAGCCACTCTAAACAAGTGATTCCAACAAAATCCCATATTTAAAGATGATGAGTGAGATTTTCCAATGATTTTCAACGAAATTGGTATGACCTTTTACATACCATGTTTTGATATTAGCCAACCAAAAAACCTAACTAACTGAAATGCAAAATACATATTTATATGTGTTGATATCATATTAGTGTCATCTTTTTAATGAAGCCCCAAGTATTTGACCAAACATGATTTTGCCAGCATCCGAAATCATGCCACTCCAAATATATGCACTGCCAAACATATAGCAGAAAAAGTTATTTAAAGCCAATTAAGCTTACTGTGTACAACACCAAAAGATAAGAATCTGCAAATACCTAAACAATCTGTTGAAGTGTAAAAGGTTCCAAGTTATTCAATCAGGTTTTACAAATCATATTCATAACATATAGCATTATTATAATAATTTGAATATGTTGAGCTATCTAATAACAAAGATAAAACAAGTTGAGAATGTAAGCAACATACAACAGATGATTTGAATCTACTCTTCTGTTTTTCTTTGCCCAAACTATTGCTTCTCACAATGCTTCTCACAAAATTGAATTTTGGCATGCATGTTAAGCCTATGCCAACTTTAAGACTAGACAAACACAAACATGATATTAGTAGGAGAATACAACAGATAACTATTTCTCACTTATAAAATCAGGTTTCCATTCCAATCCCCAATTTACAACCTTTGAGATTTTCCTGTCATTTTTTATTAAATGACAACGTGATTAATGACATGGCAGTGATTTAACACAACTAAGTTAAGAATCTCAAAGTGGAACTGTGTTGCTTTCACAAAATTGAGCTTCTTCAGATCGTTAGCCATGAGATTTCGTTCAAGATACGAAAAATCAAGAACAGGTGTTTGAGACGGTGAGTGGAACCGTGGAGATCGGAAAGTTGGGTCACATCATCAAAAGTGGAGAGACCACAAAACCAAATTATTAACGGTCCAAGTCACTTTCGATTTCGATCTGATTTAGTTTGATTCTAAAAGTTTTAATTGTATTTTAAAACATAATAATATTTTCTCTATTTTTTTTGTAAAGCATATTTTCTTTTATTTTAGGTTTTCTAGAAGATCAATCAATCTCACGAATATAGAAATCATAATCAGATTATAATGGAGAGTGGTTCATTCACAAAGGTGACCCGGATTCATCAAAGTGTGAGCTAACACCCCCAAATAAACAAAGATTTGTTTGCGATAATGAGCACATTGAAAAAAATCAGTGAGTTACAATACGTAACATTCCATCTAGGAAATTTTCTACCAATTTCATTAAGCATGTAAAGGTCATCCTTTTCTTCAACCTTAAAAATCTTGCAAATTTCAATGAGCATGAAATCCTAAAGCAAACATTGTTATAGGGGAAAAGGTTAGAATATTTTCCCAACTAGATATTGTCATATGAGAAGATAACTACATCAAAGAAAATTTGGTATTGGATTAAAGTTGAACCATAGTTGAAAATGTGTGCAATGCATATTGTAAAAATACAAGGCACATATAGTTGTCATGAAGGTAGAACTAAGCCAGCTGAACGAACCTTGATACATAAAACAAAGTAGATGGCAAGAGTTTTCACCTTAAGAAGATACAGCTGGGTCAAATTTAAGTTGGCACTTGCTGGATCTCCTGGGTATGTCATTTAATCTTTTGAGAGAACAGTACTTATTTGTTTGTTCCATTGAAGTATCAACAAAAATAAGCATGGTCTCCAAAACAAAGCCGTTCTGCAAAATATATTCAGCAAATGTCAACTCATCTTCAAATCCTTGATATCCTTCGATGTGAATATATTTTAGGTGGAATTTGAGACCCTTAGGAACTGTTGTTGAGTTTGGGTCCCATGTCCTTAAAGGTGGTTGTTCCTCCTATAAACATTAAGACACAACATGCGTCAAACATATATTTGTATGTCCATATAGATAAATAGATAGAAATATATGCATACATAAGCAAACAAACCAAAGACTGTTTGAATTAAACTTGAGAAGCCAACAAACCTTGTTGTTCTGGATTATTAAAACTTGAATCATATGACACTTGTCAAGCACATTGACTAGAAGATTTGAGTTGAAACAGGGAAGAATGAACTTTAGATGAACCAAATTGCGAAATTCAGGATAATTTAGAATCTGAGGGCGAAGTGCGCACTGCTAGTCCATGTTAACATCAAGTGGTGGCACAATATAAGTATAAAAGCACACATAAATATGTATAAACCAGAATAATAAGGGCAAATTATAGTGACCTCCCCTGGGTTAACCATGTTACGTTAAGGGAGGAGTTTGTAATTTCAACACCCAAATAAAAGAGGTTTGTGTCAACCTAAAAGTGGTGTTTATGACATTTAGACAGGATTTAGGGGGTTAGTATAATTTGCTTTAATAATAAAGCCTCACCTTTGATATCGAATGACGCAACTGTATATGTAACACATTAAGGGGGTCTTGGAGGCAGTTGAGAATTGGGTCGACGAATTCACTTCCTTGTGAGGGAAAGAAGTCAATGCATGCGTTCACCATACTCTGCAAGTTGCCAATGATGCCAAATGTAGTTTTGCTGGTACTATCAAGGTAAGCATTGCCAATGTCGCCAAATGAAGTTTTGCTGCCCTTACCACGGTAACCATTGCAGTAATAACCTGCTTCAAGAAAACTCCAAGAGAAACTCCCGTGGGTGAAATTCAACCTCTCGGAGGAAGGTGGCAAGGGAACTTCGGTACAAGTTTTGGGCACAAAGCAAACATGCTGCAGAGTTTCAAGGATGGGGCAGGCAGAGAGCAATAGAAATTCGGAATCAACAATATCAGAACCGAGTTTGAGTGACTTAAGTGATGGAAAATGAAGCTCAAAACCTTGAACATTCATTTTGATTGCACCAACAAGACTGCATTGTTTTCAAAAAATCTATTATCATGAAAGTGAGCTTCAACATATCACATAATATATTTTAGTATAAACCTAGTTATCATTTTTGACACATGATGGCATTAAATTAGATTACCTGAGGGAAACAAGATTGGTGCAATTCAAAAGCGAACGAGGGAGGAGCAAGTTCGAATCCCAACAGTAGTCGGTAATGGAGAGAGACAGTTCTTCAAGGCTGGGGTTAATGGCAGCACGGATCCATCTATTGGCGCAGTGACGACGAAACTCACAAACATGTTGAGACGTAGAGATGAAGCAATTGAGTTGAAACTTTCTAATGTCGCGGGATTTGCGGGAGCCGAGCACAGCATTCACGAACAACGCAAATTTTTCGAACTTTTTTGACCCTCTGACACTGTGGTTCGAGTCGTCGGCGAAGTCGAAAACCTGCAGACGCTGCCATAGGTGACGCCACTTGCGAGACACGAGAGTCATGGTAGCTACAGATGTTTTGGTTGGGAGGAAGGATAGGATGTGGCACAGTACAGAATCCGGTAAGCTACTCATCCGATCGGTGACTCGTCCATGCTTTTCTGCTTCTCTCCGTCGTTTAGAGGTTAACAACTTCGGCGCCATCGCCGCCGTTACGGTGACTCTGATAAATTATTTCAGACCATTCATTCTAATTCAATGTTTCTCTTTTCTCCCTTTATTTGTTAGTTTTTTCATGAAAAAACCAAATGTTGTCTTGCTGAACGTTATAAAGCTGATTTGAAATTTATTTTATATTTTATAAAAAAACATTTCTACTATTTTTGACTCTTATAACCCTGGGTCCCACTTGACTCGCTTTCAATCTCATATTTTACGTTTAATCTTCAGATAACTCTCAAAATTCTCAAAGATAAAAATTTTCTCCTCTATTCAACCACTTCCATTCCGCACCATTTTTCTCCTCCACTCCAAAAGGTTTTTTTTTTTCTTTTCAAACTTCTTCCTACCGTTTTCAAGTATCAATAGCATATCTATCATATAAGAAAAGTCTACCATTTCTTGATCAATGGGACTGTCTACATCAGCAACTTTCCCCTCAAAAATCCACATCAGCATGTCAAAATTAACTTCTTTTCATGCAATTACATCCTTCTATTCTTCAATTTCCACTCCTCCAGCAGTTACAGATACTTTAATTCTCTGCCCATCCACGTTCTAAACTGCTACAACAATAATGGCTTCAACAATTTTTTTACTCTCCATATTCCCTTCAATTGCACGAAGTTGAAAAACAAACCATGGAGTTCGCTCGGTTTCATCTGTCTCTCTCAAAATCAATATGTGTTTCCCTCAAAAATCCATGGCTATGGCAAACACAAACCATTCTCTCAACCTCATAAATGGTTCACGAAAGCATATAGCAGATGCAATCAAACACAAACATAAACCCTAACCCCATAAATCACCCGAGCCTCAATTCAATATTTTTTATGTTTGCAAATTACAATCATGAATCGCTCAAAGGAATCAATAAGCATGCTCAGATAATACATAAAATTATTATCAGGGAAGAAAAATATACCCAAATCAAAAGCCATAGTGACGATGGTACACAGGTAAGCTCTCTGATTCTTTGTTCCGTGTTTCGGTGTCACCTTCTTCTTATGGAAAATATTATGAATAGCATTTTGTTGTATCAGTTTTCTTTCAAATATTTGTTGTTTGATGATTCACGTTATATGTGGAAAATACTGATAAATTTTTTTTAGGATTCTATCCAGCCATTCAGAATTTGGAGAGCTGATTTGAGATCGAATTGATAATCTGAAAAGTAATGACTTGGCTGAGACCCATCGATACTGAGTGAGTAGATCTTGATTCTTCATGTCAGTTCTGTTATATGTTGCCATGCAATTGATTTTCATCTTTTTCTTACAAACACAGATGCTTTTGATAAAGAAATGGAAGGAACTAACCTCTCAAGGATTATCCCGGGTGTGGCTTTTGTTATTAACCATTCATGTGCTTTGATCATTATTTTTGATTCCAAGTCTTCTACAGCCAATCTCCGTTACTTGAAACCTGAATAATATTCGGTTTAGCTTGTGATGTTGCAGTTTAGTGACTGAACCAATATCAAATGACCTGAATGTTGCATTGAAATCTACTTGTGAATAGTATGATCATTATTGTGTGAGTATATAGGTTTTGAGGTTTATCAGTTGGGGACTAGAGCGGGAACATCGTTTTTGGAGACAGTTAGATCTTTTGATCAGGCTGCTGGAAAGGTATACTTTTTTATCAGTTCAAAGCAAATTATTTATATTTTTGAGCTTTCTACTATTGTTATTTTTAATTATAGGTAGTTAAGTACTGGAAATTATAGGTTGTTGCCTGTATTTTCATAATGTCTTTTCAGGTCAAGCCATGTTGTTTACGTTGCTGGGTGATTGGGATGGGCAAAAGAGATGTTGTGTTTCTTTTTTCATTATGTTTGCCTTGGTATTGAGTGCAGAATCCAGAACCTGCAGATGATTTTGATACAGTGTCAAATATCAAGCAGCAACATGAAATTAATATTGGCAAGATTCTAAATAATTCAACGACCAGCGTGTTTTCATTTCGTCACAACTAAGACCATAATTCTAATTTGAACCATTATTAACAACAGAGCATTCTTTTTCTTTTTTACCAGGTATTTCAAATTCTTTTGGATTTGGTGGACACAACTCTATTGTGGCATTTTCTGCTTTCAGACCCTGATTTCCGAGGTTGGTTGCACATCATGTAGAACATGGAATCAAAATTAATTGAAATTTTATTCTCTTTACATCATTGAGGCTATTTATTTAATGAGTTCATAATATATAAAAGTTGTAGGTCTGTAATTGTTAATTTTATGGTAATTGTGAACACACTTATCTCAAAAGACTATTTTGATGTAGAACTTTTTAAATGTAGAACAAAGATAACTTTATATTCCTTTATTTGTTTGTTATCATCTTCTTCCAAAATACAAACCATGGGAGCTATTTGATATATCAGAGAGAACAGTTCTTTTACGCAATTAGATGAATGCTTATGGTCATAAAAACGAAAGTCACACAAGATAAGGACAAGGTTAAATTTGGACTGAAATCATTAGAAAGAAAATATGGATATCTCTCATAAATAATTATAAATTGATGCTAGAATCATATTTCAGATTCAGGAAGTGATGCGGGAGCAACTACTGTTAGACGCTGGCCTTAGGATCTAGAGGGGGGGTGAATAGATCGTTCACAGTTTTACGGATTTAAACGACTTTTCAGCGGAAGTGATTCTGAATCGACTCGCGTCTATTCCGAACCACTATCGAAACGATTATATATGTGTTTAAAAACCAGTCAAAGACTTGAGGTAAGTGATAAGAGTATATGCAGAATCAAAGCGTTGCTCTTATTGAAAATCAGATTAACTTTTTGTATGATGACCAATGTTTGCAATGCAGTAAGAGTGATAGAAGCAAATATACAAACACTTGGTGATAATGATCAAATTGAAGGTAATTCAATGTGTGGTGGATTGTGATGTTTATGTAAGTTCTTAATTCACAATCTTAACACTCGAATCGTTGATCAATTTGCTATTATAACCAAATATGAACAGAATGTAAATGAAAAAGTAAAAGCGACAAGAACACGATATTTGTTTAGGCAGTTCGTCGATCGTCCTCGCTACGACTACGTCTACCCCCAATTCCAAATTGAAATTGGGTAATCTTTCATTAATGTTGAAAGTAGTATATACAAAGAAGATAACAAAGCGATAAACGATAAACCAATTATGTCGATCCTTTGAATCTTCTTCCCCCTTAATCTTGAGCAAGATCAAGGTTATCCAAGAGCTTCACTTTGATTCCCTTCTGCAGTGTCTTGATTCCTTGAACTCCCCGTTCCTCAATCGTTACACTCAGCCGAATCCTCAATGAACGCCTCTTGATAAAAACCCCCAAGAACCACCCGTCGTGGAGGACAAAACCCGCATATTTTATTCACCAACAAACCCCACAAACCTTCACCCACTAGGAATCTTCAATTCCGTTCCATGGACGTTATCGAACTCATCACTAACCCGCAACGCAAGAATGATTATGTGTAATTGTGTTGGAGATGATGAAGAACGAAGATGAGAAGCGTTTGTGTATCTTTCAGACGTTGGTGTTTCATTGAATAAATGAGCCTTTGACAATATATATGATAGCTTAATAGTTGGAGATGAGAGAAACAGAATTTTTGGCATTCTTGATCAGTTAGGTCGACCTTTTGTAGTGCTTAGGTCGACCTAGCAGAGCTTGCAGAATTTTGGTCCCAGTTAGGTCGACCTGTTTAAGGAGTAGGTCGACCAGAATCCTCTTCAAATGCATTCTGGGGATATTTTCTCAGATTAGGTCGACCTAGTCGTTGTGTAGGTCGACCTAGCAGACTGGTATGTAAATTTCATCAATTTAGGTCGACCTAGATGATGTGTGAGTCGACCTAGCAGAAGTATGTGGATTTTTCTCCATTTTAGGTCGACCTGGGTTGACAGTAGGTCGACCTAACTGCTGGTTTTCTGCATTCTTCTTGATCTGCTTGTGTTGAGTCGACCTAAAGTATAATAGATCAACCTGTACTGTCATGAGTGATCAATGCTTGCTTTTCTTTGAGTTTTCTGCTTCCGCCTTGTTGTTTGAATGCTTATTTGAGTTTGCCATAAATCAAAAACATCTTTGAGTGTAATCTTGTATTCACATGCTCCCCCTTTTTGATGATGGCAAACCATTAGTCGAAGCTTTGGTGGTAAGTGATAAAGACTCAACAAAGCTCCCCCGTACATCCAGCATCTATCTCTCAACAAGGCAATCTCTCAACACAGCTCCCCCGTACACTCAGCATCTATCCCCCCCTTTGTCAACATCAAAAAGAGATACAACGAAAATAGAAGAGTAACGAGAGAAACATAGATAAAATGCTAGCATTCATAAAAAGGTAGCCAGTTATAGCATGAGAGTCAAATGAGCAAGAGCGATATATGTATGAAGTCACTATAAGCATGTTAATTGATAGCATATTATAGTATCAATAATATTTTTGGAAGTGAACAACAATAACGTTACCGCTTTCTCAACTTTAATGGCAGCCTTTAATCAATGTGGAATGACGCCTGGCTAGATGATGAACTACCTTTACGCTAAGAAAAATGTTAGCAAGAGAGAACATATATATATATATATATATATATATATATATATATATATATATATATATATATATATATATATATATATATATATATATATATATATATATATATATATATATGTTAGAACAAGATTTGTTCTTATCAATTATCTTAGTTTTGATGATAACAATAATATGAATTTTGCTTAAGATAATATGGTACTCTAATCCAAATGCAATTTCCCTTTCAGGAAATATATATAAAGAGTACGCATAATTCAGCGCTCAGAAGATGTGTCTCAAATGGTTCAGCATGCAACATCAGAACATGGTCTGGCAAGACATCAGAAGATGGTCGAAGCAGAATCAGAACATGGGTCTATGGAAGCATCAGAAGAACATGAGATCAGAAGCACTGAAGATCAGAAGATGGTATCACGCTCAGAAGCACTTCAAGGTCAGAAGATCAGAAGATGCTGTGCACCAAGCTGTTTGACTCTGATGATATTCAAACATCGTATTCACAAACATCAGATCAGAAGGAAGTACACGTGGCAGACTACGCTGACTGACAAAAGGAACGTTAAAGCTACTAAAGGCTACGTCAGTAGACACAGCGTGAACAAGGCTCGAGGTAGTTGACAAAAGCGTATAACATTAAATGCAAAGCTGTACGGAACACGCAAAGCATTAAATGCATTCAACGGTCATCTTCTCAACGCCTATAAATATGAAGTTCTGATGAGAAGCAAGGTTAACGATTCTGCACCAAAACAACTCATATCAAACTTGCTGAAACGCTGTTCAAATCTAAACTCAGAATCTTCATCTTCATCAAAGCTCACTACATTGCTGTTGTAATATCTTAGTGAGATTAAGCTTAAATTGTAAGAGAAATATCACAGTTGTGATTATCGCTTTTTAGAAGCATTTGTAAACTCTTGAATTGATTACATTAAGTTGTAAGGAACTAGAGTGATCAGTTGATCAGTATACTCTAGGAAGTCTTAGCAGTTGGCTGAGCAGGAAGTCTTGGCAGTTGGCTGAGCAGGAAGTCTTGGCAGTTGGCTGAGCAGGAAGTCTTGGCAGTTGGCTGAGCAGAAAGTCTTAGGAGTGAACTAAGCCTAGAGTGATCGTGTTGATCAGTAGACTCTAGAAAAGTCTTAGGAGTGAACTAAGCAGTTGTTCCTGGAGTGATCAGGTTGTGATCAGAAGACTCTGGAAGACTTAGTTGCGGCTAAGTGGAAAACCATTGTAATCCGTGCGATTAGTGGATTAAATCCTCAGTTGAGGTAAATCATCTCTGCGGGGGTGGACTGGAGTAGCTTCGTTAACAGCGAACCAGGATAAAAATAATTGTGCATTTTATTTTTATCGCTCAAGTTTTTAAGTCACACTTATTCAATCCCCCCCTTTCTAAGTGTTTTTCTATCCTTCAATTGGCATCAGAGCGCCGGTTCTAAGGTGCAAGCACTTAACCGTGTTTAGAAAAGATTCAGGAAGAGAAAAACGCTTCATTTAAAAGATGGTTGATGAAAGTGAAAGGACTATACCTACACCTGCATCTACATCTGGCTCTGCTGAGCAATACAACGGTAACAATGGTTATACTAGACCGCCGGTATTTGATGGTGAAAACTTTGAATACTGGAAAGATAAACTGGAGAGTTACTTTCTGGGTCTAGATGGTGATCTATGGGATCTTCTGATGGATGGTTACAAACATCCAGTAAATGCCAGAGGCGTGAAGCTGTCAAGGCAAGAAATGAATGATGACCAAAAGAAGCTTTTCAGGAATCATCATAAATGTAGAACTGTTTTGCTGAATGCTATCTCTCATGCTGAGTATGAGAAGATATCTAACAGGGAAACGGCCTATGACATATATGAGTCCTTGAAAATGACTCATGAAGGAAATGCTCAAGTCAAGGAGACAAAAGCACTTGCCTTAATCCAGAAGTATGAAGCCTTCAAGATGGAGGATGATGAAGACATTGAAAAGATGTTTTCGAGATTTCAAACTCTGACTGCTGGATTAAGAGTTCTTGACAAAGGATACACCAAGGCTGATCATGTAAAGAAGATCATCAGAAGCTTACCCAGAAGATGGGGTCCGATGGTGACTGCATTCAAGATTGCGAAGAATCTGAATGAAGTTTCTCTGGAAGAGCTTATCAGTGCCTTGAGAAGCCATGAGATTGAGCTGGACGCAAATGAGCCTCAAAAGAAAGGTAAGTCTATTGCATTAAAATCTAATATCAAGAAATGCACTAACGCTTTTCAGGCTAGAGAAGAAGATCCTGAAGAATCAGAATCTGAAGAAGAAGATGAACTGTCCATGATTTCCAGAAGGCTAAACCAACTCTGGAAGACCAAGCAAAGGAAGTTCAGAGGCTTCAGAAGTTCAAGGAAATTTGAACGTGGAGAATCTTCTGATGAAAGAAGATTTGACAAGAAGAAGGTCATGTGCTATGAATGCAATGAGCCTGGACACTACAAGAATGAATGTCCAAATCTTCAGAAGGAAAGTCCCAAGAAAAAGTTTCATAAGAAGAAAGGTCTTATGGCAACCTGGGATGAGTCAGAAGATGATTCAGAAGATGAGCAGGCCAACTGTGCGCTGATGGCGACAGAAGATGACGGATCAGAATCTACATCAGAATCAGATTCTGAAGAGGTATTTTCTGAACTTACTAGAGATGAGTTAGTTTCCGGTCTAACTGAACTTCTGGAACTCAAGTCTCAGATCAGTCTCAAATACAAAAAGCTGAAAAAGCGATTTGAATTTGAAACAAAGAAGCTTGAGTTGGAGAATTCTGAATTAAAGGAAAAACTTTTAAAATTATCCAATAATGTTGGATCTCCTTCTGATTCAGAAAAATCCACTCCTAGTCTGAACCATATTCTGAAAGAATATGATTTAAGTTTCAGAAAGTTCTTATCTAGAAGTATTGGCAGAAGTCAGCTAGCTTCTATGATATATGCTGTGTCTGGAAACAAAAGAGTTGGCATTGGTTATGAGGGTGAAACCCTATACAAACTTGAACCTGTTGATGAAATGAAAATTACATACAAGCCATTGTATGATCAGTTCAAGTATGGCCACTCACATGATATTAGGCACACCTCACATGCACAAAGTTTTCACATTACACACACTAAGAAGCATGTGACACAACCTAGGAAATATCATGAAACTCACATTAAGAATTATCATGCTGTTCCTCCTATTGCTTACAATGTTAAACCCAAGTTCAATCAGAACTTGAGAAAATCTAACAAGAAAGGACCCAAGAAGATGTGGGTACCAAAGAAAAGGATTATTTCTTTTGCAGATTCTCTTGATAACAAAGAAGACAACATTCAACATGACTTGACACCTGGATTCAAGTTGGTCTCAACACTTGAAAGGAAGAAAGATTGTCTTTCAAGTTCTGGTTCTTAAATCTGTTGAAGAAACTTTGTTTGTAGGAATTCAGAAAAGAAAGTTTATTAGTCTTGGAACCATCTGTTTTTGTCTGTCTCTGAAGCATTGATGTTTCATTCTTGATACTACAGAATATACAAAACATTGAAACATTAATTGTGGACAAATCAGTAAACATCTGTTTTGATGATAAACTTGTTTCTGATGAAACAAAGAGCTTAAGAATTTCTGCAGATACAGTTGTGTCCTATCAGAAGCTGCAGAACAAAGAAGTAAACCTCCAGAAGCTGTGTATATCAGAAGTAATGGATCAGAAGATCATTCAGTCTTATATCTGCACACTTCAGAAGGAGTATTTCCAGAAGTGAAACTTGATCAACTCAGAAGCAGTGATCAGAATCTGAAGGCGTAAAGTCTGTTCTTAATACAGCTGTCATCTATTATCTAATGATGAACACGTGTCTGTACGGTTTGTACAAAGCGTGCAGTTGAAAAGACGCCGACCTAGGTAACTGTATTAAATCATTTCATTTACTGTGTTCTCTCTCCTAATGTCATTTCTCATTAAATGCATAATGATTTTTTTTTAAATCTTTTATTTAACCCGCTTCATCTTCATTCCCAATTTTTTTCTCTTTTGTGCATTCATCTCGTTACATCTCTCTTCAAACCCTAGTTCTTGACTTGATCTCAAAGCATTATCACAATGAATTCATCTTCTCGTTCTTCAATCTCTAAAGATAGCATCACTTCCACACAGAACCGTTTAAACAAAAATGATGCTCCGTTGAAAACTTGCTTAATACCCACGAAAGAACTGGAAGTTTTATGTGAATCGGCTGTGGATATCAACAACCTTAAAGCAAATGGCTTTCAGTGTGATGCAAGAATCCTTGAGCAAGGATGGTCTAAATATCTTGATAGATTGGTTGGTCCAATTTATCCAGAACTTGTAAAGGATTTTTGGGTACATGCAACAGTGACCCCAACTGCCATCATTTCTTTCGTGCTAGGGCATGAAGTGACTATCACTGAGAAACTCATCAGAAAGCTGTACAATCTTAATGATGAAGAAGGTTGGTCTGAGTTTCAACCCCATACAGTTGACTGGACTTTAGTTGCAAAACAAATCTCTACGGTTGCTGGAACTGACTCTGCTTTTACGGGCAACTTAAAGCCTTTTTATAAAGTATGGGCTGAGATTATCCTGGGTTCTCTTCACCATAGAAAAAAGATGCGCTGCTCCTCCTACATCAGCCCGACTCACAAGTATACTCTTTTCTGCATTGGCAAAAAGATAGAGATCAACATCTCTCATATTCTATTTGAGAATCTGAAAACCTCTATCTTTGAGTCAAGAGAAGATGAAAGGGCGAAGTACCCTCATATTCCAAGAACAACCATTCCTTTCGGAAGGATGATTTCAGATATTCTGATTGAAAGCAAAGTGGTGGACTCCATCAGAGATCGTAATGCCTCGCATTTTCTTGGAGTAACTCAAGGTCCCATCTTCAATGGTGTTGATCTGTTCGGACTGGAAGTCATT
The DNA here is from genome assembly GCF_029867415.1 of Vicia villosa. NCBI lineage: Eukaryota > Viridiplantae > Streptophyta > Magnoliopsida > Fabales > Fabaceae > Vicia > Vicia villosa. The sequence goes on along the minus strand of NW_026705610.1, from coordinate 5,611 downwards.
AAGAATGTACCTGTTATGTGCACAAGCTTTCCTGACATTCTGTCCAGAAGAATTGCTGTTAAAGGGTTCATCTCTCTGTTTCATAAAGAACTTGATCAAGTTGTCAAGTTTTACTTGGAAGATTGCGTGAGGAAGCAATCAGATGTTGATCCTGCTTGGATCCGTGGCAGAGTACTTCCGTCTAAAGAGGATATTCTGAAGAAGGATAAGAAGGAACGACAGGCAAGGTTAAAAAGAAAGGCCGAAGAAGATGAGGCTGAAAGAGCCAAGAAGTTGAGGGTCACCTATGATCCTGACAAGGTGGAATCTAAAGAACGAAGAGATAAAAGGATCAGAGATTCCTTTCGCAGAACCAGATCTTCTTCCTCTTCTTCTGTACAAATCTTCAGAAATGTCCTTACTTCACCTCCTTCTGTCCCTAAACCATCTTTCCAACCACCTCCATCTGAACCAAAAGTAAACTTCACTCTACCAAATCCTTCTCCATCATCCTCCTCCTCTCCCATTCTAAACCCCACACCGTTGAGCATTCTTCCACCAACTCCTTCTGATAATTTCCCCTCACCAATTTCCTTTACAAATACTCCACCCTCTCCTCAAGTCATTCCATCTGACACTCCAACCTCATCAATCATTCTCTCAGATATTCCCTCCTCCTCAACCACCGTACCTCCACCTTCTATATCTCATCCATTACCTACCAGAAAATCCCAACCCTACTGCCTTCTCTATCCAGACTACAAATTTACCTTCAATCCGCCTGAACCTGAACCTTCTACATACCTGGAACTCTTCAGACATGAGGTGATTAGCAGTCTAGACCTTCTGAAGGATGCATTCCTAAATGGTCTGGATGATGTTTCTACAAGAAATCTCTGGAGAAGATTTCGCAAGGATTTTCAAGTAGAAGCAATGGGTGTTCAGAAAAGACTAGTGGCTGCTGCCCCTGGTTACCCTGGTTACCTTCTGGAGGAAGATAATGGTATCTACTACCATCCTCTCAGAAATTGTGTTGCTGCTGAGGAGAAGCCCTTTGTGGATGAATTGGAAGTATTGAGACTGGCTGCTGCAATGGAAGCAAACCCATGCAGGGACATGGTTATCTGGATTCCTGAGTATCCTGTTCTGCTTGGAGACTTCAAGACCTTATTTGACTTTCTGAGGGAAAACCCTTCTAAGAAAGACCCTAGCTTGGTCATTCCAGAAGTTGTTGACCCACCAGAAGTGGAAGGTCCCTCTGCTCCAAGGAATTTAGCTGCCATTCTTCAGGCTCTAGAGAATGGAGACTCTGAAATTCCTGCTGCAGAGTATGGAGATGCTTCTATGCAAGAAGCAGATGCTGAAGATCATGTTGCTAAATCAGACCCTGTTGAGGATATCCCAGCAAATGATACTTCTATGGAAGCTGCAGATCAACATGTCATTCCTGTGGTTGAAAGCGGTGAAACTTCTCTTGATGAACCTTCTCGTCTTGCAAGGACTCTAGAAGCGATTCAGAGGAGACAGGATGAGCAAAGCTCACTCAATGAGAAGTATGATGCTTTCATTGAGAGGCAAGAAGAACACAACAATGATGTCAAACAGATGCTGGCCAAGATCTTGTCAAGACTAGGGCCATCTTAGATTGAGTCTATGTTGTTTCTTTCTTTTCTTTGCATCTGTTTTGTTTCTGTGCATCTGATTTTTTCATCTTGTACTTCTGTACCCATTGGTTGAACCTTAATGAAATCATTTTCTTCCTCCATGTGTTCTGTTTTATTCATCTGAATCTTTTCTATTTTTTTTGATGATATGACAAAAAAGGGGGAGAAAGATAAATGATAAATGATTTGATTATATCTATCAGTTGCTGGGTAAAGGCTCCCACACATTCACTAACATGAACTGCAAGTTCTATATGGTTTAAGTGTTTTGCAGGTACAAAGAAGTGAAGTGAATCTTCAAAGCAAACACTAGAAGCAAAACCATTGAAACTGAAGCAAGCTGAGTGCTGTCAAGCTTCAGAGATCAGAAGCAAGAAAGAAGAATGAATCAGAAGCACTGATAATAGAATTTGAACATTCCTGTTCTGACAAAATTCTATTTGCCCTGATACACATAATGTTATGGCTTTGATACATTATTTGCTCTGATACATGTTTTTAGCCTAAAATGCTCTGATACATTTGGCTCTGATACATATCATGTATTTGAATATACATTTTATGTTCTAACTCGTTCATGCTGACTTTTGTCGTTTAGTTTTTGTTCTGTAACATTTCAGGATGTAGAGATGCTCAGATGATGCTCTAGTACATTCAACAATGTTCTGATACAAATCTAGCATGAAGTGATGTTAGTAGACATTCAAAGTTCTGAAGCTATCCGAGGGAAGCAGAAATCAGAAGATGTGAATGTTCTAAGAGATCCAGAAATTCAAGTTCTGAAGCTGTCCTGAATGGAAGCAGAAGTCAGAAGCTGTGAATGTTCTGAAGATCAAAGAAATTCAAGTTCTGAAGCTGTCCTGAATGGAAGCAGAAGTCAGAAGCTGTGAATGTTCTGAAGATCAAAGAAATTCAAGTTCTGAAGCTGTCCAATGGAAGCAGAAGTCAGAAGCTATGGATTCTCTGAAGGCAGAAGCTCATATGATCGTCTCTACCGAAATAATCAGGGAAGTCTTTTATTAAAGTTCTTCGAGTATTTATTTCAGGGGGAGATTATTTATCTCAGGGGGAGATTGTTAATCTCAGGGGGAGACATATTCATATGCTTATGCTATAGCTGTGTAATTTGTCTTTTGCCGTCTACTCTTTCTGATCGCAAATTCATATCATTTATATATGTTTTTGTCATCATCAAAAAGGGGGAGATTGTTAGAACAAGATTTGTTCTTATCAATTATCTTAGTTTTGATGATAACAATAATATGAATTTTGCTTAAGATAATATGGTACTCTAATCCAAATGCAATTTCCCTTTCAGGAAATATATATAAAGAGTACGCATAATTCAGCGCTCAGAAGATGTGTCTCAAATGGTTCAGCATGCAACATCAGAACATGGTCTGGCAAGACATCAGAAGATGGTCGAAGCAGAATCAGAACATGGGTCTATGGAAGCATCAGAAGAACATGAGATCAGAAGCACTGAAGATCAGAAGATGGTATCACGCTCAGAAGCACTTCAAGGTCAGAAGATCAGAAGATGCTGTGCACCAAGCTGTTTGACTCTGATGATATTCAAACGTCGTATTCACAAACATCAGATCAGAAGGAAGTACACGTGGCAGACTACGCTGACTGACAAAAGGAACGTTAAAGCTACTAAAGGCTACGTCAGTAGACACAGCGTGAACAAGGCTCGAGGTAGTTGACAAAAGCGTATAACATTAAATGCAAAGCTGTACGGAACACGCAAAGCATTAAATGCATTCAACGGTCATCTTCTCAACGCCTATAAATATGAAGTTCTGATGAGAAGCAAGGTTAACGATTCTGCACCAAAACAACTCATATCAAACTTGCTGAAACGCTGTTCAAATCTAAACTCAGAATCTTCATCTTCATCAAAGCTCACTACATTGCTGTTGTAATATCTTAGTGAGATTAAGCTTAAATTGTAAGAGAAATATCACAGTTGTGATTATCGCTTTTTAGAAGCATTTGTAAACTCTTGAATTGATTACATTAAGTTGTAAGGAACTAGAGTGATCAGTTGATCAGTATACTCTAGGAAGTCTTAGCAGTTGGCTGAGCAGGAAGTCTTGGCAGTTGGCTGAGCAGGAAGTCTTGGCAGTTGGCTGAGCAGGAAGTCTTGGCAGTTGGCTGAGCAGAAAGTCTTAGGAGTGAACTAAGCCTAGAGTGATCGTGTTGATCAGTAGACTCTAGAAAAGTCTTAGGAGTGAACTAAGCAGTTGTTCCTGGAGTGATCAGGTTGTGATCAGAAGACTCTGGAAGACTTAGTTGCGGCTAAGTGGAAAACCATTGTAATCCGTGCGATTAGTGGATTAAATCCTCAGTTGAGGTAAATCATCTCTGCGGGGGTGGACTGGAGTAGCTTCGTTAACAGCGAACCAGGATAAAAATAATTGTGCATTTTATTTTTATCGCTCAAGTTTTTAAGTCACACTTATTCAATCCCCCCCTTTCTAAGTGTTTTTCTATCCTTCAATATATATATATATATATAAAGTAAAGGAATAATATTAAGAGAGAACAAACGTAATTAGCCCAAATTAGAGATATCGAGTATCCCTAATTCCCTACGAATGTTGAAGTATTGCTCCGTTGCTAGAGGTTTGGTGAAGATGTCAGCTAGTTACTTCTTGCTTTCTACATGTTCAAATGTAACGTCTCCTTTCTCTACATGATCTCGTAGAAAGTGATGTCTTATTTCAATATGCTTGGTACGTGAGTGTAAGACAGGATTTTTACTTAAGTTTATGGCACTTGTGTTATCGCACATGATAGGTATGCAATTCAGCTTAATACCAAAGTCAAGAAGTTGTTGCTTGAGCCATAATATTTGTGCACAGCAGCTTCCAGCAGCTACATATTCTGCCTCAGCAGTAGATAATGCAACCGATACTTGTTTCTTGCTATGCCAACTTATCAATGAATTTGAGAATAGATGACACGTTCCACTGGTGCTTTTTCTATCGGATTTGCAGCCAGCAAAATCTGAATCAGAGAATCCTACCAAATGACACTCATTTCCCTTTGGATACCATAGGCCATATGTAGTAGTTCCACGTAAGTATCGCAGAATTCTTTTGACAGCTTTCAAGTGAGATTCTTTTGGACAAGATTGATATCTTGCACACATACACACACTAAACATGATGTCTGGTCTTGAGGCAGTAAGATACAATAGTGAACCTATCATACCTCGGTATAATTTTACGTCAACCTCTTTACCTTTCTCATCTTTGTCTAGATTAGTATTTGTTGCCATAGGTGTGTCAATTTCTTTTGCTTCACTCATTCCAAATCTTTTGAGCAGCTCCGTACAGTATTTAGTTTGATTCACAAACGTTCCATGACTGAGTTGCTTGATTTGTAGGCCAAGGAAGAAATTTAGCTCACCCATGAGACTCATCTCAAATTCACTCTGCATAAGCTTAGAAAAATCTTTGACAAGTTTTGCATTAGTCGACCCAAATATAATGTCATCTACATAAATTTGGACTAAGAGAATATCTTTATCTTTTCTTTTAATAAAGAGAGTAGTGTCAACTTTACCCCTAGAGTACCCTTGACTAAGGAGAAACTTGCTCAAACGTTCGTACCAAGCCCGAGGGGCTTGTTTAAGACCGTATAGAGCACGTTTCAGCTTATAGACATGAGTTGGATACATGTAATTCTCAAAGCCGGGTGGCTGAGCAACATAGACTTCTTCATTTATATAGCCATTTAGAAAGGCACTTTTAACATCCATTTGGAATAGTTTGAAGTCTTTAGAACAAGCATAAGCAAGTAAGAGACGAATAGCTTCGAGACGTGCTACAGGAGCGTATGTCTCTTCATAATCAATACCTTCCTCTTGATTATAACCTTGGGCAACTAATCTAGCTTTGTTTCTAGTAATAACGCCGTTTTCATCAAGTTTGTTACGAAAAACCCATCTAGTGCCT